>NC_045440.1:96270403-96320951 GCF_002776525.5 Piliocolobus tephrosceles
AAAAGAAGACATTCATACAGCCAACAGACACATGAAAAAATGCTCATCATCACTGGCCATCAGAGAAATGGAAATCAAAACCACAATGAGATACCATCTCACACCAGTTAGAATGGCGATCATTAAAAAGTCAGGAAACAATAGGTGTTGGAGAGGATGTGGAGAAATAGGAACACTTTTACACTGTTGGTGGGATTGTAAACTAGTTCAACCATTATGGAAAACAGTATGGCAATTCCTCAAGGATCTAGAACTAGATGTACCATATGACCCAGCCATCCCACTACTGGGTATATACCCAAAGGATTGTAAATCATGCTGCTATAAAGACACATGCACACGTATGTTTATTGCAGCACTATTCACAATAGCAAAGACTTGGAATCAACCCAAATGTCCATCTGTGACAGACTGGATTAATAAAATGTGGCACATATACACCATGGAATACTATGCAGCCATACAAAAGGATGAGTTTGTGTCCTTTGTAGGGACATGGATGCAGCTGGAAACCATCATTCTTAGCAAACTATCACAAGAAGAGAAAACCAAACACCGCATGTTCTCACTCATAGGTGGGAACTGAACAATGAGATCACTTGGACTCGGGAAGGGGAACATCACACACCGGGGCCTATCATGGGGAGGGGGGAGGGGGGAGGGATTGCACTGGGAGTTATACATGATATAAATGATGAATTGATGGGTGCTGACGAGTTAATGGGTGCAGCACACCAACATGGCACAAGTATACATATGTAACAAACCTGCACGTTATGCACATGTACCCTAGAACTTAAAGTACAATGAAAAATAAATAAATAAATAATAATAAAAAAAAGAATGTGAGATAAACAGAGGAATCAACTATAACACCAAGGATTTTAGCCTGAGGGAGTGGAAGAATGGATTTTCACTTCTTGAGATGAGAAGGCTGTAGGAGGAGCTAGTTTATGGTTATGGTAAGCCAGTTATCAGAAGCTCAGTGTTCAACATGGTTAAGTTTGGGAAACTTAGACATTCAAATGGAGATGCCACATAGACAGGCAGATATTCAGGCCTGGTATTCAGAGGCGAGCCGGGCTTCAGGCTTAGCACACAGATGCGGCAGAAGCTGTGAGTCTGGATGTAGCCAGGAGGAGTTAAGGTGGTTAGTAGAGAGAAGAGGTTCAAGGACTGAGTTCTGGGATGTTTCAAAATTTGGGTGTCAAGGAAATGAAGAGGAACTGGAGAAGCAGTAGCCAGAAATTTGAAATGGAAAACCATAGTGGGTGTGGCTTCCTGGAAACCAAATGAAGAAAGTGATTCAAGGAAGGGTGGGAGATCAGAGAAAGGCAATAGACAGGGAGTACCTGGACTTTGGCAAAGGATGCGGCCAAGTCCAATCAACAAGGAAAGAAAAAAACTGTACACTAAATGGAAAAGGTAAGCCAGATTTATAGATAACATCCCAGTTCTATTAAAGCAATAATTTCTTTGTGGAATATTACTAATTCAGGTAATATGTCTTAAGCACTCTTGGCCATAATTAGTAAACTTGAAAATAGCTCTTGCAGTTTGTAGTGGGAGGCCAATAATTTTTTTCCACATAAAATTATGTATTAAATATGCATTTTCAAATCTACACATTCTCTAGCTTCTCACCATGGGGACTCTGATGTGCCTCCTAAGGTGTTGTGTCATGCTCCTGAGTTGAAGGGAAGTCACAAAGGTCTCTAAGTTTTCTAGGTCACTGGTCTCGACCCAGTCCTCTCAGTTTTTTAAAAAATCCATGTCTTGGATGGAAGCATATAGCAAATAATTACATTTGCAGAGGTCTTAAAGCTTTAAGTAATAGCAAATACATCACATGATGAGCTCTGAACTTAATAGGAACTTGAGTAAGAGTTGGTGATCTCTTGGATTTTTAATTACAGGGAAAGTATCAGAAGTCTGGAATATTGAAAATGTAGTTTTAAATTCAAAATTAAAGAATTAGACCATAACCAACTGATCACTGAGTCAAATATGGCCAATAATCTGGAGTGTATAACTAAAAGGATGGCTTGTGACTACTCTGAAAAGGAAGCAACATGATGTGGCCTCCCATGCTGCTCTCATTCTATCACAAGACATCGTTCCCACACTGGCAGAACAAAATCAAAGAGTTGAAAGCAGAGTTACATAGTCACAAAGGCACGTAATTTACTCAGGGGACCTTGGTTTGGGTTTTAGCTTCACATCTTATTTATGTGGTTAGAAAAATTTGCCTAACCTCTGAAAATCTTAGTTTCATCATGTGATGAAAATAGTACCTTTATTGTAAGTTGCTCTCAGGGTCAAGTGAGAGAGAGAGATAAAAGTAATTTATAAAGCATAAAGTACGAAATAGACTTCAGTTATTCTAGGTTGGAGAAGTGTTGCTCAAATGATAGTAGCGACCTAAAGTGCCCATGAGAGCTTAGCTAACTTAAGGAAAGAGTAGCACCTAGAGCAAGAGCAGTGATAATTGACATTGTCTTTGACCTGGGAAGAGTCTACCTGAAGGTCTATGGTTAGTTCTATATTTTTAGAGGTGCATAAGCAAATTGGATTGTGACTACAAAGCCTCATGAGAATAGTGAGAAGATTGGATATGATCCTCATGAGGAGTATTTGAAGGGATTAAGAAGTCTTGAAAGTGGTGATAGTGGTGATGATAGGAGTGAGGTAACCATCTTCAAATAGTTGAGGATTGCTAGGTGGCGAAAGGATTCAGTTCGTTCTGTTTGGTCTTGAGGGGTAGCAATCAAGCACAAATGATGAATCTAGACTTCTGGTCACAGAAAGACAGGACTTTTTGATAGAGGTATGGCATGGTTACAGAAGGACCGGAGAAGTCCCTACCAGTGGAAGCTTCCAATGTGACTAGATGTCCACTTGGCAGGGAAGAGAATTCATGTACCAGATGGATGGTTAGGCATCATGACCCCTTACAATACCATAAAAGTTATTGCAATAAATATTTTAAAAAGCCATAAGAAGAAATAAAGAGCAATAATAAACCCACAAAAGTGGTGCAAATAAAAAACTAATACAGTATAATAAGTATTTTCATAGTATTTACTTTGTATCATACGTAATCTAAAGTGCCTTCCAACCTCACAAGTCCATCATTTAATGACATTGTCTATTTATTTATCTTTCTATATATCCATGTAATATTCATGAGCATAGTGTACTGTCATCTTCTGGAAGCTCTGTTATGACTGCAGTTTCCCTATTATTTAATCCCATGTTTAGAAAGGGCATTTAAACTGAGATGTAATCTTTAATTTTTTCCTGCTCTGCTTTGGCTACCTGACTCTTGTCTTAACCCTTCCTGTGCCTTAGAAACTGCAGACTCCAGAAAGCCTTCATATTATGTGAAAGGATTTTCCAAGGCCAAGCTAACTGCATTCAATCTTTATCTCAAATGAAAGAACAACTTTGATCTGTCAACTGTGAAAAGTAAACTGGGCATGACCTTCACTCATCACCAATCATCTCGCTTAATGACGTTTGTTAACTTTATTCTCATATTAGATCATGGTCCTTCTTTGTTAGAGTTTTTTCATCCAAAGTCTAATTATTTCCATTTATACGTATAAGGAGAGCTTGGAAGCCCAGTGTATTGGATATGAAGTTTATTGAAATACATCTCAAATTTTAAAGATAGTTTGTTGTATTTGCTGTTTGCCTAAGAAAGTAGAGGAAATGAAGAGATTGACTTTAAAGTCAAATATACTTTACTCACTTCATTGCTCTTGACACCCTGAGCATTTCTTCTGCTATGTGATTGTGTGTTCTAGCTCCGTTGCTTCTGTTTTACCTTTTCACCCGGAAGGCCCTCAAATGACAATTACTGCTTCTTAAAGGATACAACTTCAGAGAAGCTGTCACCATGAATCAGGCTAGACCTGACTTGAAGAAACCTCCTCTGATCTGAAATGCTTCAAGTGTTTTATGTGATTGAACCTTTTGTTTGCTGAAAAGATATCAGGTCACCAAAAGCAGATTATCTTTTCACAGCATGGCAGAGGATAGGCTAATCCATTTTCTCATGAACAGTCTGAAATAAGCTAAATATAATTAGCTGTATAACACTTCACAATAATTCTCAAGTATTTTAGTACCTCTTAAAACACTTTCTTTTAAATTCATATTTAAAATTTGTAATCCAAACTGATGGTTTAAATATTCAAACCTGTTTATGACATACACAGATAAGAATTAAAATAACCTGGAAACTATTTGGTTAAAATCATTGGTCTAGGTAAGAAAATTGTGTCTACCATTAAGCTGGAATTGACTCAATCCATACTCATTTATTCCCTGATGCCCTTGAACTGTGAGTCGTGTCACTCTCTCCCTGTCCCACATCATATCACAAGGCTAAAATAACTTGGACACTGAGTACAGTCAGTATTTGCAGCTTCCCCATCCATGGGTTCAACAAAAAGCAAATCAAAAATATTCCAGGAAGGAAACAATGCCCTAAAAACTATTGAAATAAAAAATTTAAAAAGCCATAAGAAGAAATAAAGAGCAATAATAAAAAAATCAATCCCATAAAAAATGACGCAAATAAAAAACTAATACAGCATAACAAGTATTTACATAGTATTTACTATGTATCATAAGTAATCTAGAGATGATTTAAAAATATACATGAGAATTGCCATGCCATTTCATACAAAGACTTTGAACATCCTTGGAATTTGGTATCCAAGGGAGGTCCTGGAACTAATCGCCTGCGGATACCCAGGGATGATTATACATGTAAAATTCCTCATCCTCTTCTTCCCAATACAGGCTTCTATGGAGGGATAACAAAAATGGAAGGGAAAAAGAAACAACATGTGTTAAATTTATTTTACAAATTTATTACACACACACACACACACACACTTGCCTCAAGTAAGTATGTAGGCAGATAATTATTTTCATAGCTACATTCCTATATATTGAATTAATTGAATTATTAAAGAATGATATAAATCAAATAAAGTTCCTAATCAATTTTATTTCAATATAGCATAAAATTAGAAAAAAGCAGTAAAGCAATGTCTATCAAATTGCTTTTATTAGAATGTCCAGTGCTTTTTCATTGAATAAACATGAACAAATATAAACTGTCAGAATTATTATCAGTAATGTGCTGGAAATAATAATCTGCAGTATTGGGGTTAATAAGCTGTGGAAGTGACAGGATTTTGTACCTGAGTTCTTGAATCTTCCCAGCACGTCACCAAGAATGACAACCATTTTAGACATTTTGACTTGAAATTAGGCTTGAAAATAGCTACTCTCTTGGGGTGAGTTAACATTTAATGTTGGGCAAGTAGAAATGACTGCTGATTTTCATTCTTTATATTAATTCCATGGGGAGGGTGAGCTAGTAAAACATTTGTGTGAGCTGGTCATTATTTGAAATTTATTTACCAAAGTGGCTTACGTAATAATCATCCCCGTGCTAAATCAGTCAGTCAACAAGTTTTTATTGAGTCCCCATTGGATTAGAGTAATGTATAGTAATGATGTATTCAGTAGTGTACAGATGTATGCAGCAAAGATTAGACATGAGCTCGACCCCCAAGGCCTTACAAGCCATTAGAGGAGACAAACAGACACATATCATCAACTGCAATGTAACCAGATGACTTAACTCCCAGGGCATAGAAGAGTAATGGCTGAGCTGGGATTGTTCTGGAGGGTGATGGGTTGGGTTACATGTGGGAAACTTGCATGATGTAGGTGCCTTGGTCTGGGTTGGGTTGAAGAAAGTTAGTGGCTTGGTAGAGGAGAAAAGCAATTTCGCTTAGTGAATACAGTGTAACTTGGACAAAGACTAAAGTAGAGGATGGGAGTCTGTTTATTTTGTCTGGAGGTATAGCAAGATGGAGAAACATACAGGTAAGACAGATAATGAATAGAATTATTGGAAACCAAGATTGGCAGGGTTGACACTGGAGGGGTATAAGTCACATACCCAATAAAGCTCCAGTTTAGCTTTGTTGGAGTCTGATAGACAAAAAATTGCACACTTTCCATGTATATGTCTTCATGAGCTTGGATGTATGCATACCAAACTGTGATACCATTACCTTAACTAAAGCACTAAACATATTCATCATCTCCAAAAATGTCCTTGTGTGTGTTTGTGTTTCTCTTCTTCCTTTTCTTTGGTAGGAACACTTAACATGAGATCTATCCTCTTAACATTTTAAAGTTCACACTACCATAGTGTTAACTATAGGTACTTGTTGTACAGCTGAACTCCAGGATATATTCGTCTTGCATAACAGAAACTTTATATTCATTGAAAAATTTCCCATTACTCCTTTCCCCTAGTCTTTTGCAACCACCATTCTATTCTCAGCTTCTGTGGTATTCACAGAAGCTATGCGGGTATACCCAGTCTGTAGTATTCTGTTATGGCAGAAGAAAATGGACTTAGACAGATGTCTATCTTTTGTAAACCAGCAATACTCAGTGCATACTTCTGTTGCAATGAGTATGTTGTCATCTTTGTTTTACTTCTCTGTCTTTCCCTCAAGACTGTAAGCACCCTGGGGATGATAACCTAGTCTTATTCATCTTTGCATTCCTATCATTTAACAGAACACTGAGCAAACAAGGGAAGAAGCCCAGACTGTACAGTCATTTGGGGGAGACTGTGAAATAGAGTGGATGTTTTTAGAAAGGAGAAGCCACTGAAGGTCAGTCTTGCTGGGGAAGGAGGCTTCACAGAGGAGCTGGAACTGTTTTGGATCTTGAAAGATGTACTGTGCATTGGAAGTTGGTGAGGAAGGAGGGCACAACCATGGGGAGAGAGACAGAATGCCTGTCCTTCCTTACTTTGAAGCTAAATATGCCTCTCTGTGGCTTCTACTGGTTGTTCTTAGTTCATTATTTTCAGATTACATAAAACAGGCCTAATCCCTTTCTCTAGACAGCCCTGTAATGTTTGAAAAGTGTAGGTTTCCCTGAGCCTTCCTTTCTCGTGGTGAGCCTTCCTGACACCCTGTCACCCATATCCTCTTCTGAGCCGCTCCCCATCCAGGTTCCCCTAGTGTTGGGCAGCAAAGGAGGTCAGGACTAACACCACCATGCCTCAGGTAGAGGTTTCTGTAAACAGACTATACTGCATCACCATTCTTGGTGGCCACATCTCCTTATTTACTCATGTTGACCTTAGTGTCACTGAGGACCATTGAAGATTATTTCACACATGAAATTATGTCTCCCCTATTTATAGTTACCTATTAGTGTCACTTATCATTCATTCACTCTCTCCCTCAGTCATTCTACAAATCTTTGTTAAGCATTTACTGTGTGTGAGGCACTGTCTTAGGTGATGGGGACGTCAGATCTAGCAGAGTGCCTGACATAAATGTGGGAACTTGTGTTTATCTCTGTTGAATATCATCTTGTCAGATTTGGTTGGGATCGCCAATCTTTCTTGGTCTCTCTCTCTTTCTTGCTCTCCCTCCTTCTCTTTCTCTCTCTTTCTTTCTCTCTCTCTCTCTCTCTCATGTGCATGTATGTGATACAGACATAAAGATATAGAGTGTGCATAGTGTGTGTATATATATATATGTGTGTGTGTGTTTGTGTATAAATATATATTCTAGTGTTTATGAAGTTTCCCATTTATGTATTGATGAGTCTGATTAGGTAGAGGGAAGAAAGCTTATCATGGAGGTAAATTATGGATTATAATATTAGACAACATTAAAATCATAACTGTTCCAAGATTCTGGGATAGAGAGAAATAGTGTGTGTGTGGGAGAGGAGACTGGGTAGCATATTTGTGATAAGCATGGGTTTTGAAGTCAGACCTCCTGAGATCGAATGTGGGTTCCATCACTTACCTGCTATGTGACTGAAGGCAAAATGCTTAGATTCCCCAAGTTTCAGTGCCATTTGTATATATTCCTGTATACTCAGGAATAATAATAGTTTCTGTTCAAAGGGTTACTGTGGTAATTAAATGATATTATGTGTATAAAGTGGTTAGTGTAGGGTCTGAGACATATTAAAGATCAATAGATGGTAGATAAAATTATGTAAGAAAAAGAATTGACTTTCAAGGAAGGAAAATGAGACTCAGTGATGTCAAAGTCCATTGGAACCAACTTTAGAGGCTATTTGAACTAAAGTTTTACTGGGATTTGACACTGAATTTTGCTGGGTTTCAGACAGTTCTGAAAAATATTTTTCCTGGAGCAAAATGTTGGTTGTGACAAAACGTACTGCCGTAGGAGTTGACTTGGATTGGTAAGTAGATAAATTAATTGTAAAAAAAAAAAAAAAAAAGAATCTCTGAATCTCAAATGTGGCTTTTTTACTTACTTTTTACACATGTCACTTTCCACAATAATTCAAAATAGGTGGTGTAATTTTTCTGTAACATCTGAATGAATTACACTTCCACCATATTAGTTAGTAGCTTTGCATAGCTTGTAGATTACATTTTATTAATTAAAATTGTTTGATTTGTTATGTGCCCATGTGAAGGACTTTTAAATAAGTTGTAGGAAAAGTAATTACTGGAAAATAACCAGCTGTCTCATCTTTGACTCAGATGTTTCCAGCATTGTCAATTTTAGTCTGTTTCAGAGCAAACCAAGAGAGTCTACATTGATGAGTTAAGGATATTGCCAAACTTGGTTTTTAAGGTACTTGGGATATTACTTATAATTTCTTAATAAATTCCAGCAGCGCTTTTTGATAATTAGGGAATAAGAAAAGCCCTCAGCAGCATGCCAGTACAGTGGAGTAATGGCCATTAAAGACATGAGCTTTGGGACTATTTGGAAACAAATGGTCATTTCACCAGAAAAGTAAAACAAACTGAGCAGTTGTACTCAGCTTTCCTTCTTCGGCTCTGTGCCATATTTATAGGTCAACTCCAACTAGTCAGTCCTAGTGAGTTTTTTCTTTGTCAGCAATATGAAGTTTCACCAAGGCAGTGCTTAGCTCTGTTCTCACTCCATGCTCTGGTAGCAGGTACATGTTTATTTTCTTTATTTGAAGAAAGTACGCCAATAAAATAAAATTATAAAACAATTAAGCAGAATTGAAGCCAGTCAACTCCAGTTTATCCTGGATGAAGGCTGCAAATAAATGCATGTATAATAGATTTTGCCTTTCTGTTTCTTCTTTTATATTTTAGTGGCATTTTGATTTAAAACACTTATTTTACATTGATGGTAGCATTGCAGGGAATTTTAAGTTTGCAGTTCTTCTACCTCATTCAGGGTATAGCTTTCTGACTATTGTGTAAAATTAACTGTATGATGATTCCTTAAGAAAAAAGGGCTCATTTTCTACCCCTTCAATAGTCTACAAGGTGTTAAAATGTATGAAAATAAAAGAAGAAGGAGAATACATTTGATAAAAATGCCCACTTTTCAGTTGGACAATTGGAGTGGATCAGTTTGTTTTTGTTGAAAATATGCTAAGTAATGAAATAGTAAAGCTTTAAATAATTGTTGGTGGGCAAAAAGGCAGGAGAAATAGGAAGCAGGTAGGACTTGGTGTTAGGTTTATGCACGATGCTTGGTGACTTTAGTTTTCTTTTTTTGTGGGCCGCATTAAATTGCTTGTTACAATTTTGGGTTAAGTCTAGCTGGTATCAGTTATTTAACTGTTCCCTTTGGCCTCTGAAGAGAAAGAATGGTAGAAAGAATGGAACATGAATGCCGTTTGGTCAAAAGATTCAGGTTCCTCTAATGGCAGGACTCCAGATGCTGATACTGAGCTTTGGGCAGAAGTCTGGAAAAGGTGGCTATGAAGAAGTTGAGAACTTAAACTAGGCATGGTTCCTTCAGCAAATTCTCACAGAGACTCGGGCTCATGAAACAACCAAGAGTAACAACCTTGAGATTGCTACCTCTTCATCTTAGAGATGAAGAAACTGAGGCTGCATATGGAAAGGCTGGAGGCTAGAGAGGTGACATGAAGTCACTCATCAAGTCAGGGCAAAGCTGGTGTTATGATGCATGGCTCCCTTACCATGATGACATTATAGCTGGCATTATAACTGCGGTCACAGTAGGGACTAGGATACCTGCAGAGTTGTAGAGGCTGATGGTAACGTAGACAAGAGCACAGATCACTGGGCTGGGCAGCAGAAAATCTAGGTCAAAGTTGTTTCCCTGAGTCTTTCGACAAGTCACAAATGCTCTAGATATCAGTTTTCTGATTGACAGATGACTACATAACAGCCCCCATTGACCTCAATGGATCAAATGAAATGTGGGTTGTGAAGATGCTATGACAACCAAAGGCGATACATGTGTAGGGCATTACAGAATACAATTGGCCATTCCTTCCCTAAGGAATTCTCAACAATTATTCAGAGCTGCCAAAGCATCTTAATTCACCACCACCCAACAGAAGACAACAAAATTATCTGGCAACTCAGATGAACCTGCATCCCACACACAGTTGTAGTTATGTGTGTGTTGAGAAGCTTGCTTTTAACTCAGCAAGTTGTAAACATTTATTTCATTTATTTATTCATGAACTCATTTATTGAATAAATGAAGCACAAAAAATAGTAGACATAGTGCCTGCCTTTCCCTCAAGGGAAAAACAAACAGATAAATGTGATTTATATGGCAAGTGTTATATATTAAGGACTTGGAAAGACTAAGAGAGGAGGTAAAGGGTTAGGAGGAGGTTTTAAGAAAGAAGTGGTCTTGAAGGTTGAGTAATATCGGGGCCTGCTGAGAAGGTAAAGACAGCCTGAGATTTTGACCAAGAGAGGAACCTTAATAAAATCATGAGAATGTGACAGTAAGAGGCATATATGGGAAATATTGTGCTGTCCAGTGAGACAGAGGGTAGAGAATATGGAGAGACTGTTGAGAAATGGTTCTACACTGGCAAGGTAAGGTCAGTCACGAAAGTCCTTGATTAGCAGCTAGGGAGATTAGTGTTTTTCCAACAGACCTGGGAGGACATTAATATTTATTCTATAGCAACATTCTTCCAGCTAAAAATGAGGCAAGCTAATTAATTAAATTTATAAATAATTTGTACAAGTACAAGGAAATGTAAGAAAACTACTAATTCAACTGTCTGGAACTACGGTTATAACCATTAAGTGAACATTGTTCTAGACTTTTCTCTATCCTTACATACAAATAGATTAAAAGATAGATACTTTTTATAAAAACAGGATTGTTTTCTGGTTCTGGCAACAATTATACAAATAAAAATAAAATATATATTAATCTGGGAAAAAGATCATTTCTGGTATGATGGCATGCCAGAAATAAGACAATTTAGGTTTAAGCAGTAAACTTATGAATGGATGCTGTGATGGTTTTGAAAGATACTAGGTTGGATAAAGGGATTAGAGGCTGAGGTTTTAATGCTCATGTAGACATGGGAAATATGGCATTGGGCCTGACTGAGGCAGGCTGCTGGAACACAGATCCCTATTTAAACTGGGACCCTGGAAATGAAAAGTTATTCCCTTGGTAAAAGGAGACTAGCAAAAAAAATTACTCACTGGCTCAGGTAGTGTGACTAGAAAATTTGTTACTTTTTGGTACTCTGGATGGGAAAATATGAGGGAAATGAAAGCTCCTGGTCACCAAGATTAGATGTAAAGTTGACATTTACATTCTCCATTTAATGCTGGAATATTTAAGCTGAGAAACTAACATAAAAACTATTTCAGACAAAAGTAAAAGTTAAATAATTCTATAGCAAGACTTTTACACTCCAGGATGTGCAGGTATTCTGCGCGGAAAATGGAGGGAAACAAGTAAAACCTGTAAATTCCATGGGGAAATAATCTATAATGAGAGTCAGCCGACTGTATGAATAGGAAGGCTAGTATTCCCACAAACTTGACATAATAGCACAATCTGAGAAAGACTATACAATAACCATGCTTCAAATGGCTAAAATGAAAAAAGAAGTGACAGTACACTGTGAAGAGATAAATTTGAAGAAAAAAATAGAGCTTCTAGAAATATAGGCATGTCATTGATACCTCCATGAATGAGTTATGTATTAGATTATATGCAGCTGAAGAAAGAGTTAGTGAATTGGAAGACAACTGAGAAAATTATGTAGAATGTCACACAAAGAGATAAAGAGACGGAAAAAACTGAAAAAATATTTAAGAGACATGAAAGATTAGGAAGAGATATTGGAGAAGGGGCAATTCTTGAGATAATGGCTTACAATTTTCCAAAACCGATGAAAAATACCAGCTTTTAAAGACCTATGTACTCAGTGGCATGCTGGTAAATGTTAACAACCAGCTCTTCATGATTGAAAAAAGCTCAGATTTATAGTGTTTGTTAATTTCTGTGGTGAAAATACTGTCATTATGGCTAATTTCAGGTTACTAGTATGACTTCACTGAAATGGGGATTGGGAAGAGATGTGCATAACTGGCTCTTGTGAGCCAGTATGAGGTGACTTCAGAACACAACTGCATATGCTAAATGCAGTAATTATTCATCAGAAGAGAATCTGTCTTTTGTGTCTATAACTAAGATATTATCATTGTCATGGATGTTCTACAGTTTCACTACAATGTTTCAAAAAAAAATTGTAGTGAAACTGTAGAACATCCATGACAATGATAATATCTTAGTTATAGACACAAAAGACAGATTATTTTCTGATGAATAATTACTCTGATGGTAGACTTCTCATTGGTTTAAACCAATCAGAGCCAACGCTTGGTACTGAGCATGGGATCAGGGAGCCAAAGTATAGGAGTCATGGAGAGGAGGAGTGGACATCTAAATGAAAACCTGTTGCTGTTAGGAAGTGGGAAGGGAAATGAATATGAGGTGAAAAACTTAGCTATATCTACAATATGGTATATATTTTTCAATCAGAAGATTCAGGCTTTTCTTCATTTTGGAGAAATTTTTTTCTTCTTATCATCTTTGAATGACTTTTATATTCCATGTATTTGATTCTACACCTAAGGGAGACCAAAAACTTGTCCTTATTCTAGGCTGTCCATGTCATTCTTCTATATTTTCCTCTTATTTTAATCTCTGCCTTTTTTCTATGCATTTGCTAAGATTGTTCAAGCCTTTTTCTTGTGTGTGTGTTGGGGGGCAGGGGAGAGGATAATCATTTACTTTTCAGCTGAGTTAGCCTTCAATTTGTTTTCTTAGTTTTTTAGTTTCCCTTTTCATCTCATTTACCTTGCTTTTTTGAATTAATCTGCCTATGAAATTATTATATAGATTGAAGTGCTCATGGGGAACACTTTTCTATTCCATGGTATGTAGAATGACATTTGTTTAATCTGGTCTCTACCTCTGGGTAGATGTTACTGATTTACAGAAGTTACTGATATGGAGAAGGGAGCCAACTAGTGATATAAATGAAAGTTCCTGGATGGAGGTGCACTTTCATTTTGTTAGTTGTGTGATAAGCAGAGTTCCAGCTTTGAGCAGTCCCCTTAGGTGTGTCTTGCTTTCTCTTTCCCCACCCCTCATCCTCTCTTGCCTAACTGCCATAGACTGTGACATCTTCACTCTGCACAGAGAAGAGTATTAGGTTCTAATAAATTGCTTCTATAAATTTGGTAGCATAAATTTGACAGGACTTTAGGGAGCTGATTGACTGGAAGCGGGTAGGCTTCCTTGAGCCTGATAATATGGTTTCCTCTCATCCTCCTGGATATGACCTGAATTTACTTGATGTCCAACAGGTTCTAGACATGCAGTCTTTGGAGCAGGGGGTGAATTTGTCAGGACTGTTTTCCTTAAAAGTGGCAGAAATTCAATCTGAGTTAGTATAAACAAAGCAAAATATAAAAGAGAGATGCTGTAGCTTATGTGCTGAAATGATGGGGTGAGCAGAGGAGCTGGTCTCTGAGTGATGAGGTCCAGGAACTGGCACCTCAGGGCTTCCTTGTCACCTCTCATTTCTGCTTCTCTCTAACTTCTAGCTGTCTTCTCTCCAGCTGACTGGTTCCATGAGGCTCCAGGAGCCCAGGATGTTATGTTCTTAGAGTCTACTGACCAGAGAGGAAAGAAAGCTCTTTCCCTCCAGACCTCGAGGGAAAACCCAGAGGAAGATTCTGACTGACTCCTACTGATCACGTGTCCAGCTGTGGGTGGGGTTTTGGGATAGTAAATTGACAGCTTTCATCAGAAATAGGTGTTCTCTATAAAAGCAAGGGAGGAGGTGATAGTCTGAGCACATAAAATAACACATTTTCACTGACGGGAGGAATAAAAGCCTCCATATGCTTTGCAGGAACTAAATTCACCCCTGCCGAGCTGTCAGGGGATATGACCGTTTATTCACATCCAAGTATATGAGTGCCATTTGATACCTTTACCATGCTCCTCTTTACCAAACCCAGAAAAATTTCACTTGTTGATTTGGTAACCTCAAATAAAAATGAACCCCAGGATGTTTCCAGGTTCAGCTTAATTCTGACCAGTTGTCACTTCCTCAGCCCAGGAACTGGTATGGAAATAGGTATTCAGCATCTGCTGCTTTGTGTTATGGCTAATGCATGAGAGAGACGCTTTTCCAGAACCAAAGAGCCCAAGTTATACTGCTGAGGATGAAGAAAGACTGCAGGGGACCGACTGGTTTTTGTGTGGACCACGATTAAGAGAAGGTTCAGTTGTTCTAATGCTTTTAAAATCAGCTTTGCTCCAAAGCACTTGGGTTATGCTATTTGCCATCTTGCAGAAAGGCTCAGCATTTGAGATGTAAGCCAAATGCTTTTAGCCCACTTATAAAAGACACTGCTGCCCTGGGCCCTGCTGGCTGCAGGAGCTGACTGGGCTGGAAGCCAGCTCTGAGACTATGATAGTGCATGCCATTTAATATGAAGGAGAGAATGGTGACGTGGTTTAGCTTAGGAGCAATGCTAATTGTTTACTGGATACATTTTACACAGCCCAGGCCATTTATTTTAGCCAAATTTCTCTCATTATTACATAATAAAACCTGACATTTAAAAAAGCACATTTACTTATTTATTGAAAAAGCTAGTATGCAGCATATCCTTCTTCTAGGTTCATATACTAAAAATCAATGTGCTGGGGAAAAAAAGTAACAAAATTATAAAGTCTAGAGATGGGATGATTAGAAGTGATTTTATTTCAGTGGCCTTAAGTTTTATGAGGGAAGAAACTATTGTCTTGTTTAATTATTGTTTTTTAATTTTATGTCCAGTGTTAAGCACAATACCTGGTATGTTGTAGGGAGTCATTAAATCTTTAATTAATGAATAAGTAAATGAATACATAAAACATGTAGGAGCAAGAACTGACCAAAGATTCAAATAAAGATTCAGGTAAAACCAAGTCTAAATATGTGCTTGCATATAATGATGGATGGTCACATGAGAACAAAATCTATCTAGTTTTCTCTCTACCCTATTTTATCTGGAATAGGAAGTAGAAGCTCCAAACCCTCATACAAGTGGATTGTCCTTGCAAGATGTCTGTCTTACCAGAAGTTTCCAGAAATTGCATAAGCCCAGCTTGCCAACTTTCTGTCTATAGTTTCTTAACCAAAGTGTTTCCAGATAAATTTAGTTAGATTTTAGTCAAACACATGACCTAAGTGGCCATATGTAAAGAGTAACTCAGAGCCTTCACCTCAGCTTTGGTATTTATGGAGTTAGGACCAGGTCCATACTCTGTGGGGCCTAGTGTAAAATGAAAATGTGGAGCCCTTTTAAAAAAATTATTAAGAATTTCAAGACAGCGAGAGTAGAACCGTAAACCAAGTGCAGGCCCTTCTAAGCATGGGACCAGCAGGACTGAATAGGAGGCATGCCCACAGGATCAACCCTTTATAGATGGCTCATCTTCTGGGAAATCTGAAAGCACTGGTGAGTTGGTATTCACAGCAAGACCCTATTGAAATTGGTGGGTTGTTTAATTATTTCAAAGATAGAGGTGAGAGGTAGAGAAAATTTAAAGTGTTGGCATAGATGAGACTGGCTTCCCATCTGAGGTGTCTTCCAGCAGAGAGAGTATGACTAAAATTTCATGTATAACGTACTTCCATTCACTGTTAAAATAAGTAGTGTTCCTAGAGCTTACATTACCTTTTTAGCAGTTTGCCTTTGGGTACCCTGAGAATTATAATATGTGGACCACTTAAAATGTCTTCTGTAAGTTTCACTCATTCTAAGTGTAGTAATTATGGTGTTTGTAATGTTGTCCATGACATGTGATATTATTTTCTAATATTAAACAACTCTATCATTATGTAGCAGCTGAAACTAAACTTGAAGTTAGTTTTCTAATATTTACTCCAATCTGATCTTACCTTATGAAAGTTTATTGGAGAGATCTGAAGCTTATCCTACTGGTTCAGAACTGGGGAGAACTGAGTCCTAGTCCTTTGTAGGCCTCTAGTCTAGTAATATTCAATAAATCGTTCTTGAATGTTTCAATAAGTGGATGTTAAATCATGTCACAGCAATTAACTATAGCTACCAATCAATACTAAACAATTCCTTACCTTTGAACAATGTGAATACTTTAGGAAAATACATTTTATTCATCTGAAAATCGATCACAAAAAGACATTTTAATGATTCAAATAGTATACTGAATTCTGTCCTCATTGAATTTGAGTACATGTCAAAAAAATTATATTTCACAAGATAATTTATATGCAATTAATTTTGAATTTACTGTAATTATTATTTTTTTTTAGTTTTGTGAGAGATAATTTACATGACATGTAGTAAAATTCTTTCTTTTTAGGTATACAGCTCGATGAACTTTGACAAACTTAAGTGATGCAATTGCCATCACAATCAAGATACATACATACAGAAAATTTCCATTATCTCAAGTTTCCTTCAAGTTCCTTTGTTGATAATCCCGTCTCCCTTCCCTAGAAACCACTGGTATGATTTATTTTCATCTAGTTTTGGTTTTCCTAGAATGTCATATAAATAAAGCCATCTATATGGCAGCCTTTTGAGTCTGGCTTCTTTTAGTTATCATAACATTTTGTTTGCTCCATCAGCAGTATTTGGTAATTGTCTTTTTAAAAAAGTCATTCTAATAGGTATACAGTGGTATTTCATTAAATATGCATTTCTCCATTGATAATGATATTGAGCAATTTTTTCATGCATCTATTTATTCCAGGGAGCTTCTTTGACAGAGTGTGTCGTTACAATGTTTTCCTTTTTTTTTTTTTTAATTTAGGTTGGTTGTTTTATTATTATTGAGTTTTGAAAAGCCTTATATATTCTTGTTATCAGTTCTTTATTAGATATATGTTATGCAAATATTTTCTCCCAGTTTGTGTCTGTTTTTTCATTTTTTAACTTTGTCTTCCAAAGAGAAGATGTTTTTAATTTTGATGAAAGCCAATTTATCAGTTTTTTTCTTTTATGGTTTATGTTTTTTATGTTCTATGTAAGAAATTTTTGCCAAAGCCAAGGTCATAAATATTTTTCTATGTTATCTCCTAGAAGTTTTATAGTTTCACATTTCACACTTAGGTCTATGATTCTTTTTGAGTTAATTTTTATATATTGAGCAAGGTATGGATTGAAGTTTATATTTTTGCATACGTATATTCAGTTGTTCTGGCATAGTTTGTTGAAGAGAGCATAGTTTGTTGAAGAGACTGGTTTATCCACCGAAATGTTTGACACTTAGTGAAAAACAGCTTTGCCATATATACGTGACTTTATGTCTGGACTCTATTTTGTTCCACTGATCTATGTGTTTGTTTTTTCACCAATAACACAATGTCTTGGTTTTATGGTAAATCTTGAAATTAGGTTCTACGAGTCTTTCAACTTTGTTCTTTTTCAAAATTATTTTGGTTGTACTAGATCTTCTGCTTTTTTATATAATTAAAAAAATTTATTTTAGCCAGCTTGTTGGTTTCTAAAGCATTCTGCTGGGATTGTTATTAGGATAAACTTTATCAGCCAGAGAAATTTCCTCAGCTCTCTTAAGAAACGTTCCTTCAATTATTCCCTTGCGTCTGCCTCTATTTCTTGTTTCCATCATCCCCTATATGCTGAGGCTAACGTGCAGTTGATCCAGAATGACATTAAAGCTATGTAAGTAGCATGAAGGTAGTCCTGTGATTGGGACTGCAGTCTCAGGATTCAGGCTGGCTTTAAACATGGTAGAATGAGTGCTGGAAGTAGCCAGAGGTGAGAGCAGGCAGTGGGGAGACCAACTTTGCGCTATTCCTCTTAGTCTCAAGGAAACTGGAACTAACTTCCTTAGCTTGTTCTACACTCCTCAGAGGAAAGGCATGCTTGCAATGTGAAGAATGGTACTAGGGTTCTTTGACTATTTTAAAGTCTTCTCCTCCCCTTTCTTGTTGCTATTTTGGAAATCTCACTCATACATCATTTACTCTACTTGTCTCTCCTTCTATCCCCTTTATCTTTTTCTTCCATTGCTCCTCCAGTTCTTCCTCAAATTTCTAAAGCTCATTAAAAAACAATGCTCTCTAAAGATTAGAAATGTAAAGCAAATATATTTTGGTAGAAGTTCTGAGATTAAAAAATTAGGTATTAAATTAATCAAAGTTACTGGAATGCACTGATTGTGATGAATTGTTGGATAAAATGTTCTGACAACCTAGGAATGTTATCCCTGGTTTGACTCCACTGTTAATCCACAACTTCATCTTCAAATAGCAATGTCTCTGTAGTGCATCTTTTACAACTTAGTGGAATCACTGAGTTTCAGATTTTCTTTCTTCTTCGTGCCTGGCAGCCATGGACCAATTAGTCTGAAAATATGAACATTTGGGGAGGATATTCTTCAGTGACTCAGCAGGGCAACAGATGGCAAAATGTTTAATGTTTATTTCAAATCCATTTCCATATTGGATTCACATCCAGCATCCAGGAGTGTTAAAAAACATTTTTATTTGGAAAGAGACTGTTGTTCACTGTCAGAAAACAATCTCTGTTTGAAAACATCATCATTTGAATTACAACTTCTTTGACAGGTGTGGGGCAGACACTGCAATTTCAAGGATCATGAATATGGCTTTCTATCTTCCCTACCGCACACTCTATTTTACTTATCATGGCTACATTTTCAAATGCTGGTTGTTGTGTTTTTATTTTTTTCTTCTTTTCAGGGGAGGCTTAAGGTCAAAGCTTTATTCCCAATATTAGAAATAGAAAAGGAATAATGTATTTAATTTGACAAGCTTTGAAGGGTTGTTCCTACAGTAAATGTTCACAGGTTATTGTGATATGTTTATATCATCTTCCTTGTAGGGCACGTGATCATTATCTGAGTCCTTGGGAGTCAGTTTATGAAATCTGAGTCACACTTGGACCATTATAAAAGCACAGAGATAGGTAGGACTCTCTGCTGATGCACAGTCAATACGTACTGACTGTTCACTTGGATAATAAATGAGCTTTCTATTTAGCTCTCTTCAGGACATGGCAACAAACAGTGGGTTTCAATGGCATTCATTTATTTATGTGTTAATTCACTAATTCATTTATAAAACTCACATTGAGCAATTACTACATGCATGTGTTTATCTGTGGGTGAAAACCAAAAAAAAAAAAAAAAAAAAAAAAAAAGCTGCAAAGACTCTGAAGACCATTGAATTTAGTGACTTTGTCTACAAGATTTATTCCTATTAAAACATTTGTTTTGTTATATAACCATCCTTTTATTTTTGTTTTTGTTTGATATAACTTTCATTCTATTGTGCCTTGAAAAGTATTCAGGAAAGCTGGTTTCATGGCTAACAGAGGCAGATTTACCCTGAAGGAAATGAAACTTGTATTTCAGAGCCTCTCTTGCTTGCACAGATCCCTTCTAAGGCTCATGCAGGGATTCTATAAATGGATTTATATGATCATAGTGTTGGTACAATTTGCAAGGATATTTTAATTCCATTTGATCAAGACTGTCTCCACTTGGAACTTTCCTCTGTCATTCTCCTCATGTCAGATGGCAATGAAGTGCTGTGGATATTTTGGGGATAGAGCTAAGTAAAAGTTCAGTTGGGGTTCACTTGGCTTAGTTTTTGCAAGATATATTTACAACTTATAGTCTTATGAACAGTTTTCTAGCTGTTTCATGTAGGAATAACATAGGAATATACCTGCTGATCACTGAAATGACTCCTTGAGTGTTTGAACATGAAGTTGCAGGATGGGAAGTCATGGTATGGAGCAGTGCCTGGCATGAGAAGCAAGTGGTATGGAGGAGAAACCAAATTTGAAATATAGGCAGCCAGAAGCAATCTGTGGAAAATTCTTAAAAACAGTAAGTGTGCAAAATTGTAAGAAATAGACTTAATTATTGTCAATGCATAAGCAAAATGGTTCTCTCCCTTGATGAAATTATCTTCCCTAATGCAGCACATGCATTTGTAAATGCATCGTATGGTCTTTTATTTCTATTTATAGGAACTGTATAATGCAGAATTTATCAGAATTTTAATATTTGCAGGGCAGAAACTATAGTTGTACTATAAATAGGTAATATATTCATGATATTCGTGTGACATTGTATGTTTTATGCATCCTAGTGTATTGAATAGCATCTTAGCATGACACTACCATTAGTAGTAATGAACCTGAAATAAACTTTTCTAAGATATCAAGTATATCAAATAAATTTTGAGCAGTTATGCTAGAGGAAAACTAAATTTTTTAAAGAAAGTTTCTCCATCGAAAATATTATAATATTTGGTTATATGAAGAGGCAATCAGAAACAATAGCAAAAAAGTAATATAGAAGGCATTATACAGATATGTCAGCTATTTAATTAATAAAAATATTATTTTGACTTTCTGGATTTTGTGATTATGGCTTTGTTAGCTTTTTAAGTTTCTAGTTTGTTGTAATCTGTTTTCTCATTCTAAATTAATACTTATATTTCTGCCTAATATTATAGTAGCAATTTTGCATTATTTCTCTTAATGATACCTGATATGGTTTGGCTGTTTCCCTACCCAAATCTCATCTTGCATTGTAACTCCCACAGGTTCCACGTGTCATGGGTGTAACCTGGTGGGAAGTAATTCAATCATGGGGGCAGGTCTTTCCTGTGCTATTCTCATGATAGTTAATATATCTCATGAGATCTGATGGTTTTAAAAATGGGAGTTTCCCTGCACAAGCTCTCCCTTTGCCTGCTGCCATCCATGTAAGATGTGACTTGCTCCTCCTTGCCTTCTGCCATGATTATGAGGCTTCCCCACCCATGTGGAACTGTAAGTCCATTAAACTGTTTTTCCTGTATAAATTACCCAATCTCAGGTATGTCTTAATCCACAGCATGAAAATGGACTAATGCAATATCTTTCAAAACTTTCAAGCTTCAGGTGTCCCAGAAGCTGGATCTGCTCTCTGTTTGCCCCAGATTTTATTTTCTTTGTCCAGTTATTTCTCAAGGAAGAGTAAATCTTTGGGACCACATCAATTCTATGGAAAGAAATAAAGAAAAGGGATTGAGGAGGGGTGCAGTAAAGGGTGAAGATAGGACAAAAATAGAAGTTCATGGGTTGAACAGTTGAATGGTTGATGTAAAGGTGATGATGAATTGAGAAAAGAGAAACATGGTAAGAAGAATGGCAATGGGGACATAGAAGAGTGAGACAGCAAATCTCATTAGTTTAGCAGAAAGACCGCAGAAGTTGGAATCAGGAAGTAAGTTCCCTAATCTGTTCAGCTGGAGGTGTGTCCTTGATCAATTCACTTACAGACTCTGGGCTTCCAGTTTCTTCCTTTGTAAAATGAAGATGATAGTAATTACCCTGCCAAATAGAATTGTTGTCAAGATTGAAGACCAAATACATCACACCTCCAGCCCATAGCATGGCCTCATTGCTGTTCCCATTGTGGTTGATCCAATCTAACTCTGTGGAGGAGGGGAGGAAGGTACAGCAAAATGCAGAACTTCAGATCTCAAGAAAAACATGAGAGGCTAATGTGAAGTGAAAATGAAGCCAGGAATTGTCCACTTATGAAGGGAAATGAAGGCTAAAGCAGGAAGGAGGCTGATTAGAAAAGGTGCAAGATGATTTGGGATATGTAAGATAAAAAAGGAGGATGGAGAAAATGGATTTTTTCATAATCTAACTTCAATGGAACAAGAAGAAAAATGATGGCTCTCTGATGGAATGACAGAGTGGCGCTGGAGAGGTTTCACAGGGCTCTCAGGTCAAAACATTTGAAAGTGGTAGTGTTGACATGTGTGTTTGGCCAGAAGGGTGTTTGCCAATGTATCTGCTTCTATCAGGCTAATGAAGGCTGGCTCCAGGGCTCTTGGACAACAGGCTGGAGAATATATAGAAAACCCAGAGGCTACAGTCCGATAATGAAGACTCTAGGTTAACATGGGATTTTGCCATTAAATATTGGGGTGAGCCAACAAAAATTTCATTTGTATCTTGTCAATTGTTATTCTTACCGAAGTTGGTGGGGTTGGAGGAAATAGTAAGACTGTAAAATAATGAAAAAAAGAAACGAATCACAGGAAAATAGCATGTTACTTTTAGGGATTAAAAATGTACTCCGGGTAGCTTTTGCTTTAAGAATAGTTAATTTTGAAAGGACAACTTTGCAGTCTGTGAATTAGAACTACATATTTACATGTTCCATTTACAAAGAGATGGAAAGTGGAATTCCTTTAAAATTCATCTTGCTTACAATGCTCAAAATGTCCTCTCAACTCTCTTCTTTGACTAGGCCTTGGCATTGGCTGTCATTCTTGGTGGGCCTCCATGGGACAGTATTAGCAAGAATCTTGTGAAGTCAGTTTAGTGAGAACTCCCCAACCTTGGTATCTGATCATCCTTGATACCTGGATCAAATTTCCCATTCCTCTACTTTCCATATCTGAGGCCTGCCTTCAGCAAGAATCCCGTTAGGTCAGTGTAGCAAGAACTCCTATTACCTGTGATACCTTCTTTTAGTAATTTTCTGTACACCCTGTCCTCCACACCTCTCCCCACTCCGTACCCCCAATGTGCTCCCCAGCTGTAAATTTGTGCTTGTTCAGCTCTGGTTTTCATGGACAAATGTAAAGTTGTGAAAGGAAATTGTCATGACCACCTTTGTCCAGGTTAGTAAGCGATCCACTGTTTTCAGCCCTGGATACAACCTTACCTGAATAATTTTAATAACACTCATACTTGCCTCTTGTATACAATTAAGAATTTCCGAAGCTTTCACATGTGTTACTTTCTCCCCACAATGAACCTTGTGACATAGGCAGGGATCTTACAGATGAGGGGACTGGGAGAGTAGAGAGTTCTTTGTCTTGGCAAGGGTCCTTCAGCTAGTGATAGCAGGGCTAGATAGAGGTTTCCAGAATCCTCACTGAGTGCTTCGAGTTATAATTGAAGTGTAAAATGTAAAAGAGAAATAGAGTATGTGAGAGACCAGAATATGCTGCCCCCAAATATGAAGGATTGTTGAGCTGAAGACAATTTAGAAGAAGCAGATACAGAACAGCTCTCTGCTGTCCCTCTATTTGCCTAAAAGCAGGGCATAGATTTACAAAAAAGAACGGTATCTCATACCATTATTAGTTATCAATTTAAAAAATAAAATAAAACTGATTAAATAGCCAAAAAGGAGTATCCTGCCTCTCTGTCTGCTGGAGAGAACAAAGATTAACCACTGAAATCAGCTTTGGACCCCTGTTAGCCTTGCGATGGCATCAGAAGAAACTACATTAACAAGCTTTACTAACTAACCTTATCTGCCAGTTATTTGCCTTTTCCCAAGCTGCCACCTGTAGAGTCTCAAAGTCCTCTTCCCTTGTCTTGCCAACTCTCTAAAAATTTATTGTTCTTTGTTGAAGATGCTATATAAGCTGGAATTTAAAGCCACCTCTTTGAGAACTACCCATTCTCTGGGTGTCTCCCATGTATATGTGAAGTATTCAGCAAACCACCATGGCACATTTATACCTATGTAACAAACCTGCACATTCTACGCATGTATCCCAGAACTTAAAAGAGAACAAAATCTATGTACACTTTAAGAAACTTCTGTGTGCTTTTCACTTGTTAATCTGTCTTTTGTATCAGGAGTGGATTTTGACTAAGAACCTATGGGGGTTATTCTTCCCCTACCACTCATCAGGCATGTTGTAGCAAAAATAGCATTGTAATAAAGATGGGTTTGTCTACTTTTAAGCAGGGCAATAAAAGTGTTAGGTAGTGAATCAGTATGAACTTAGGCATTAGAATGAATAATTATTTTATGGATATCCTTGACCAATCTACATCTTTCTTTCCTTCTTTCTTTCCTTCTTTCTTTCCTTCTTTCTTTCCTTCTTTCCTTCCTTCCTTCCTTCCTTCCTTCCTTCCTTCCTTCCTTCCTTCCTTCCTTCCTTCCCTCCCTCCCTCCCTCCCTCCCTCCTTCCTTCTTTCTTTGTCTCATTCTGTCACCCAGGCTGGAGTGCAGTGGTGCCATCTGGGCTCACTGCAGGCTCCGCCTCCTGGGTTCACGCCATTCTCCTGCCTCAGCCTCCTGAGTAGCTGGGACTACAGGTGCCTGCCACCACGCCTGGCTAATTTTTTGTATTTTTAGTAGAGACAGGGTTTCACCATGTTAGCCAGGATGGTCTCGATCTCCTGACCTCGTGATCCACCTGCATCAGTCTCCCAAAGTGCTGGGATTACAGGCGTGAGCCACCGCTCCTGGCCTAATCTACATCTTTCACCTAGAGAAAGAAGTTTCAGTAGATCTAACCTATAACAGAAGATATTTTACTTACACATATCAAGATCAAATCTTGGCTGTGAAGCTGATGATAGACTCAATGTATTATGACATCTTGTATGACATCTTCATCACTCTACCAACTAATGTAAGTATCCACTATTCTCAGACATTGGGTAAAATGCTAGAGGGAAAATGGTGGAAAAGATGCAGTGCCTGCCATCTGGAGCTCTTGGCTAGTTTGTCCAGGAGTGAGACAGTCATCTATCTAGTTACAAAACAGCAAGGAGAGGCGTGTTATTCATGTGAATGGAGTGTGCTGATTGAAAACACTCCTTGGTCTGCTTAGCTGCGTACCTGTCTATGGCAGGAAGCAGAATCAGCTGTTCTCTTTTTTCCAATTCTTTTCTTTCATTGAATCACAAATCCTGTTTTCACAACAGCCACTGTTTCTATTGCTATGGAAATGATGACGATGTATATCACAAATTCAAATATTATGACATGATTACAGGACTCAAGAGGAGGAAAAGATGAGCTGTCAAGGGCACAGTTTTCCTCCAAGTCAAATGTCTTTGTTAATGAGCAAGTATGTTAATAAAAAACTATGAAAAGCATAGGAAAAGGCAATTGGCGGGGAGAGTGGGATGTGTAAATGCAGTTCTTCAACGGATTTGCCTGTGGTGAGCTCAGTAGGCAAATCTTAGCACCTTCCATTAGAGTATTTCTTAAGCCAAAATGCCATCCCCCAAAGAACCCAAGAGCTGCAGTCTCCTGTTTTGATGCAAGAGGAGCCTGATAGGTCTTTCTGTGAGTAAAGTCAGGGACTAGTTACCCTTTGTGCGTGGGACATCTCCCTTTCCAGGTCGGAGGTGATGCCTAACATTAAGACTTGCTGAGTTGGCATCAAAATAAACGCTGATAGATATATCATGAGAACGACCACCATCTCTCTGAGCATTTTCAGATTCCTTCTTCTTGGCCTGGATCTTGGGAAAATTGTCCAAGTACCACTGTGGCCTACTCTGTTTTTACTTGCCCCCTGTGAGAGAGTGTTTCAACCGCATTCCTGGAACTCTCTTTCCCCTGCATTGGCAGAGAAATTGCCCATGTGGCTTAATTTTCTGTCTGAGATAGGGTTTTGGAGGGGCCCTGGAGGTTAGGCTCCGAGGTCCGCAGCAGAGTTTTCATGCAAAGCAACAGTCTCTGGTTTAAGCAGAGTTGGCTGTGTGTGTCAGTCTTTCCCGCCCTCTGGCCTGGTCTTCGAGGATGTCATGGTGAAAGTAAAGGAAACTTTGTTTAGTCTGCACCACAGCCTTGAATAGGCCATAAAAACTCCCCAGGCTGTGACCAGCCCAACTTGGAACGGCAGACCTCCGCTCGTCACTTGTGCACCTTCTTTGTCACTTCATATTTTTTGTGTTTCCCTCTCCACCTTGGTGGCCTGTAAACACACACACACACACACACACGCCCATCTGGAAGTTACTGTGCTGATGCTATGTTCTGCAAGGACCCATGCACACATTGATAAAATAATGGGATATATGCATTGCTTTTACCTTTAGGGAACAGGACTAGATATAGATATTTAGAATTCCAGAAACGAGGTGAAATATTTCTCTGATAAAATTCCCTCTTCTGAAACCTCCCACCCCCACTATCAAATACTAGTGGCTTATACATCTTCATTATGATTTGAAGGACTATAACACAGGCATTATTAGAAACATCTTGATTCCGGATAGTTCCTGAAAAAAATCTCCATACCTGTGCTTTGAAAAAAATGTGCTTGAATATAAAGTGGCTGAAAAATTTCTTTGTATGGAAGTCCTTGTGTAACTTAGACAAACTAGAGCAATTCGATTTTTTTTTTAATCGGGAAGAAAAAGGAGAAAGGCAAAGGGGAGGAAAAGGAGGAGGAAGAGGAGGAGGAGAATGAATTAAAAAAAAAAAAAAGGTTTGTTGCTGAGTTGAGAATTTGACTAGAAAGCCAAGGCCCAGCTTGGAGCAGAGTTTTACGGCTGAGTTATAAACTCTGAAAATAGGGCTTTATAATGGAAATGTTGACAGACTCTCTACTATAACTGGGCTAGCGGATGCCTGCTGTAATGTACTGTGTAATTTATAGGAGTCACCTGTTAAGCCATCTGGGAAAGAAAATTTCCCTTCTTTTAAAATGTTAATAACTTGATTAACCTTTTGAACTTCATCTTTATTGCAAATGGAGCCCATGCAAGCCAGTTGCTGCTGGATGGCCAATTTGTATTTGCAGATAAAATTTAGCATTAAAACAAAATCCATACTCTGTGGTTTTCTTAGTCTCACCCTGTGAGAAAATGAGTTGCTAAGGGAGAAGCTGCACCCTGATGGCTTAGAGGAAGTGCTTGCTTTCTCACACCAAAGCTGCCTGCAAGTTAGAGAAGGCATTAGGGCATCTTTATGTATGAATCCATGCACACTTTTATCTTCTCTCCTCCATTAGTTTTTTATGTGAGAAACCAGGAGCTGAGATTCCTCCTACCCTTAGGGGGAAAAAAAAGATATTGTTCACTCTGGAACCTTGACTCTATAACTATTTAATGAATTGCTAAATGGCTCATATATATGGTTTTACGACTTCTCCACTCGTAGAGCTCAAGGTCCCCAAACATCAAGTCCCTTGTTTTCTTATATTCCTCTTTCATTTTTAGTATTGCTGTCTTCCGTATCTTACAGAATGAGAATTCTTACAGAATATCTCTGTTCTCAACATCCACTCCCAAAGAGACCAGCTCCCTAGGCTGAGCTCCACCAGCTTGCCTCCTCTAATTCTCAGGACCCAGCCATGGGAGTTCTGGACTCTGAAGGAACAAATCTCCCTCAACAAAGTAATTTGCAATGACATGGATGAACTTGAAGGACATTATTTTAAGTAAAATTTGCCAGGCACAGAAAGACACATACCACATGATCTCACTCATAGGGAATCTGTAAAAGTTGATATCATGGAATTGGGAGGAGAATGGTGGTCACCAAGGGCTGGGATGGCTGCGGGAGGGGAAGATGTTGGTCAAAGGATACAGAATTTCAGTTAGAGGGCAGGAATAAGTTTAAGAGATCTGCTGTACAACATGGTGACTATAGTTAATAACTATTATACTATTAATAGCAAGAATATATTGTATCCTTGACAAAGGCTAAGAGAGTAGATGTAGAGTGTTCTCATATCTATCTCTCTATCTCTCTCTATACATATATAATTTAAAATGTCATGTTGTACATGATAAATGTATACAGTTTTATCTGTAAATTAAAAAAAGTCTCACTGAACAAATCTAATGGGGTTAGAATTCCTGCAGGCAGCATGGAGCACTTCCATGGATGCTATTTCCATTCCTTGTTGTAGGAAGATTTAATAGTTTTTGAAGATTAAATTGCTCACCTGGAATTTTCTGATTTGAGAACGCAATTTCAAAGACAGACCAAGACCCTCTTATCTATTTCTCATTGTTTGATTTCTCTAGACTGCCTGTTTTACTGCTAATCTGTGTTAAAGTGTTTTGTGTGAGGGACACGTCATTGTCTATAGGACATGGTATTCCCATGTGATCATCATTGGTTAACACAGGAAATCCTTTTTGCTTTTCCCTGAGAACGCTAAAGCAGTTATACCCCCAAGTAGGTCAAATGAAATAATTATCTTAAGAAATGTAATCAGGGAAGAGCCCATCATGTTAAGAGACAGCCCCACAGTTTCCTCCAATGCTTCGATCTGAGAGACAATGCTTCCCAAAAGGACATATTACCAGGAAGATACTTGTCTGATGGGAGTATATCCTTTTGTACCTTCTGGGAGGTGCATTTCTAATATTTTTTAATAAAGGTGATCAACCTTCGTGGTTTGCTGGCAACTCTGTTTTAGTAATGAAAAGTCCTGCATCTGCAAAAAACCTGTAAGTCCCAGGCAAACTGGGACAGTTGGCCATCCAATGATGGGGGCTTCCTTGAGAAATGATGAGCTCTCTGACACTGGGAACGTCCCCACAAAAGTGGAATGGCTCCCTGCATGGAGGTTGTGGAGGAAGATTGCTATTTTGACAAAAAGGCTGGACTTCACGATCTCTAAGGGTCTTTCTAACTTTAAAATTTAAAATTCCAGATGGCTCCAAAAGACAGAAACATGACAATTAGAGATGGCCATCCAGGAATCTTAAATGCTGGTGTCTTTATGGGTCCTGTGAAGGTTTTACATTTTTTATGTTAATCTGGTTTTGTATCGTGTCTAGAACTCTACTATATAGGTTTGTATAGTGCTGTTTTATTTTGCAACACATTATATACTACTTGGCTCCTAACTGCCTCTTCTGTGGTTTTCAAACACTCACCCCTTGATAGGATGGAGCCTGGGCTCTTCAATGGAATATGATGCTCATTGATGCTTCGACTATTTCTCCACTGGAACAGCAGCTCCTGACTACAGTTTGATGTCATCCACCCATCACATGCCCCAGCACTCATATACATTTCACAGATGTGTTAAGAGAGGCCTCAAGATGTTGAGAGAAAAAGTTTGCCAACGCTACAGTGAGGTTGTGAGGCACAGCCAAGAATGAAAAAGTCAAAAATCTGGCTCTGAGTCCTTTTTTCTAATGACTAGACACCACTCCCTCATTGGAATGTACTTGGTTTTAATGCCTTAAAGGGACACAGAGAGCTGGCTGGCTTACAGAACCAAGAAATACTCTTCCTCCTGCCAGAGTGGTACAGCCTTTCCTGCCACCATCTTGAGGCCAAGGCTTTCAGCTTTCCTCAATATATGAAGTCCCTTTCTACTCTGTCCTTTCTTTCCATGTCTCTTCCTCCCTAAATTTCTCCTGAATTATCTGTATGGAAGTTTATTCTGATATTAGTTGATTCAGAGCAACAGAAATTTCTACAGTATATAAACATGTTTACAGGTACATAGAATAATACAGAATCTAGATGAGGTAGGAGGTTCTTGGGCTTTCATGTCTCCTTGATGTTTCTATTGAAATAGAAGAAGATGTGGAAACAAAATTTTATTCTTTATCTAAGTTGAGCTTTCTCTTCTTGAATTGCCAGAGAAATCTCTTGCCTTGACTGAACCCAGACCTTCCTAATGTCAATCATATGCTCTTTTCCTCTTTGTTACCCTTTTTCTTCCCAACCCAGATGGTTGGACTCCCTTTGATGTTATTGTAAGCACTTTAACTTATTCACTAAGCATTTTTTGAACGCCTACTACATTGTATGTATCCTGCTGACTTGACAGAGTAAAATAAGTCATGTCTCTATTGTATCCTTGAATAACTCACTTTGTATCTGGTGGTAGTCAGAGAATGAGATAGAAAAATCTCTCAAAGAACTGATAATGTAATTAGATAAATGCTCAAAGCTCTAAATGGGAAGGCATTTAGAATTTTCTATGACAGCTAGAAAGATGGCCATTGTTTGTTCCTTGACATGATCTGCTGGTTACTTAGCCTGTTTTCTCCAGATGATATTGTGTCTGGAATTGGTGGGTTCTTGGTCTCACTGACTTCAAGAATAAAGCCGCGGACCCTCCCAGTGAGTATTGCAGTTCTTAAAGATGGTGTGTCCGGAGTTTGTTCCTTCTGATGTTCGGACGTGTTTGCAATTTCTTCCTTCTGGTGGGTTCGTGGTCTTGCTGGCTTCAGGAGTGAAGCTGTAGACCTTCGCGGTGAGTGTTACAGCTCATAAAGGCAGTGCAGACCCAAAGAGTGAGTAGCAGCAAGATGTATTGCAAAGAGTGAAAGAACAAAGCTTCCACAGTGTGGAAGGGCACCCAAACGGGGTGCCACTGCTGGTTGGGGCAGCCTGCTTTTATTCCCTTATCTGACCCCACCCACATCCTGCTGACTGGTCTATTTTACAGAGAGCTGATTAGTCCATTTTGACAGGGTGCTGATTGGTGTGTTTACAATCCCTGAGCTAGACACAGAGTGCTGATTGGTGCGTTTACAATCCTTTATCTAGACACAAAGTGCTAGACAGAAAAGTTCTCCAAGTCCCCACTAGGTTACCTAGATAAAGAGTAGGGATTGGTGTATTTACAAACCTTGAGCTAGACACAGGGTGCTTATTGGTGTATTTACAATCCCTTAGCTAGACATAAAGGTTCTCCAAGTCCCAACTAGACCCAGGAGCCCAGCTGGCTTCACCTAGTGGATACCGCACCAGGGCTACAGGCTGAGCTGCCCACCAGTCTAGCTCCATGCACCTGGACTCCTCAGCCCTTGGGCAGTTGATGGGACTGGGCACCACGGAGCAGGGGGCAACACTCATCGAGGAGGCTCGGGCATGGCGGGCTGCAGGTGCCGAGACCTGCCCTGTGGGGAGGTGGCTGAGGCCCAGCAAGAATTCCAGCGGAGTGCAGGTGGGCTGGCAGTCCTGGGGGACCTGCTGCACCCTCTGCAGCTGCTGACCCGGGTGCTAAGCCCCTCACTGCCCGGGGCAGCAGCGCCAGCGCTGGCCAGCTGCTCCGAGTGCAGGCCCCCCCCCCCCCGAGCCCGTGCCCATCGGAACTTGCGCTGGCCCGCGAGCCCGGCTCGCAGCCCGGGTTCCCGCCTGCGCCTCTCCCTCCACACCTTACTGCAAGCAGAGGGAGCCGGCTCTGGCCTCGGCCAGCCGAGAGAGGGGCTCCCACAGTGCCGTGGTGGGCTGAAGGTCTCCTCAAGTGCCACCAGAGTGGATGGCGAGGCCGAGGAGGTGCCGAGAGCGAGGTCTGCTAGCATGTTGTCATCTCTTAATATGGCCTTAACTATGAAGGAGATGAGTACTTTCAAGCTTGTATCTGCACATGGATAGACCAGATCGATGGAAAGACTTGCCCTGGTTTGCATCAATCTTGGCTTTCCATAGACTTGAGTTTTGACCTTTGCTTTCGTGTGATGCCATGAGCTTATATACTGGGATATCATTAAAACATCCCTACGAAACTTGTCATTGTGTGCATTGTAAGAAGGTATTTAAAAGTTACTTTATACAGTGTTTTCTCTCTAGGGAGCTCCGGGAAAAATTTTTTCCAGGCTCAGGATTGGGAATAGTTCCATATTTGGCAAACTGATTTCATTTTAGCTTATGGAGTTTGTGATTCTTTTAACATTATGATTGTTTGCCTTTTTGAGCTGGGTCTTAATAGTCATTTAGTTCAATCAGTCCCACTCAATACTTGTGTTTCCCCTCAACTAGATGTATAATCTAGTTAGAAAAACTTTTTAGACTGTAGCCTATGCTAAAAATGCATTTTGCATTGTAACCTAGTAAACACACACACACACACACACACGAAAAAGAAAGGTCACAAAACAATATTGATATCTATTGTAATGCTCTCTGATACCTTTTATTCTTTTCTATTTAATTTCATTCCATTCTCACATTTAAAACTACTGGTTACAATCCACTAAATTCACTTGATAACCCTTTAGTGAGTTGTGAACCATAGTTTGAGAAACACTGATCAAATCCTTCTCTTGAACACTTCCAGCTACAGACACTTCAATTCTTCCCAGGGAAGTCCATCTTATTATCAGAAAATTGGAGCTTCTCTTTCAACTGAGCTTAAACTTGCCTCAATAGATCCTACCCAGTGTCCTCCTAGTTCTTTCAGTTTCATGCAGAAAAGTCCAATCCTTATTCCTGACTACCCTTCCAATATTTGAAGAGAATGTATCTCCCTAAAAATTCCTCACCCACTTGCATGTGCTTGCGGCCAGACATCAATAGCTGAAACAAAGTGTGAAGCCAGAACAATTAGAAATGTTCCCTGAAGCATTTGAGTGATTTGAAGGCAAGTGTTGCTTTTTAAAATGGCTCATTTTAACTGAACAATTGCCCCAATTCCCTACTTTATTTCAGCTGTAGGAAACCTGGCTGAACTCCGGCTACATATTGATTTTGCTCAAAGGTGGCAAGTGACAACACAGCCATTACATAAATGACATGAGAAAACAGCCTCCTTCCCCTGTGGTATTTAGCACAGTCCACAGATGGCAACGACCTAATTCAGCCCAAAGAAGAAACAAGTGAAATCATTCACTCAATTACTTTCACTGGGTAGAGGCAGTGTGGCTCTCCTGACGCTCCTAGGAGAAAAAAAAAAACCCTTCCTGAAACTGCCATGCATGGGTAATTTCATTACGACAGAGTTCCAGTCACTTCTTGTTTTCTTAAACTTGTATTATTGAAAGATTAGTCTTCTGTTTATGGTTACATTGCCAAGTATCCAAAGCAGAACTCTCCTTCATTCAGAGTTAATCGAACTGAAATGGACATGGCATTAAGAAGGCCTATGGCCCTGTGAGATCAGAAGAATTACTCAATCTGTACCACTTAGGATAGAACGTTTTTTTGAAAGCAGTTAGGACAAATTGACAAAGATTGCTCACTTCAGAATACAGAGGTCAAAGTGTAGTTCAGAAAGACTTTATTATAATTACATGCTGTAATGGGAAAGATTGAATTTTGTATGGCTGGGCTCACTTAAGTGATGGCTAAACCCAACGTTGAGAGATGATCACGGATATTTACTTTCTCCTTGATCCCTTATATAAAACTAAACTAATGAGTAAGTCTGTGTCTTTGAAGGGAAGTCGTGGAGAGAATAACTTTCTTAGAAGAGGAGATGCTGCTATTTGAAAATAAAAGGTACTTTGAACTGGGTGAAACTCTCAAACATGGAGGACAAAACCACATGGTGGTTTAGGAAGGATAATGAAAATAACCTTGGCTTTCTCTGCAGTCAATAGCTTTGTTCACATTGTCTTTTCCTCTTGCTTTTGAATGGTTGGGAATCATCAAGATGTGGACAAACTGATTGCAAGGTTCTAAGCTACTAGTCTGGAGACCAAAAATAATACACAGATAGATTTGGTTTGGCATGTACAATGTACAAACATCAAAAGATCTATTCATGATAAGAATATTCAGAAAAATATGAAGCGAGGGAAACTTTCTCTACTTGATAAAAGCATGTATAAAAATCTTCAGCTGACATTGTACTTAGTGGTAGAAGACTGAATACTTTTCCCCTCAGATCAGGAATGAGGCAAGGATTCCCTGTCACTCTTACTCGACAGAGCGCTGCAAGTTCTGGCTGGTACAATAAAGTGAGAAAAAGAATTAAAAGGCACACAGATTGGAAAAGAAGAAATAATGCTGTACCTACTTTCAGATGTGATTGTTTATAAGGAATCCGAAGGAAGGTCTACCAAAAAACTAGAACTAAGTTTAGCAAGGTTATAGGATACAGAAGACATTTATGTGTCAAACAAACATACGAAAAACTCATTATCACTGGTCATTAGAGAAATGCAAATCAAAATCACAATGAGATACCATCTCACACCAGTTCGCCTGGCGATCATTAAAAAATCAGGAAACAACAGATGCTGGAGAGAGTGTGGAGAAATAGGAACACTTTTATATTGTTGGGAGTGTAAATTAGTTCAACCATTGTGGAAGACTGTGGTGATTCCTTAAGGATCTAGAAGCAGAAATACCATTTGACCCAGCAATCCCATTACTGGGTATATACCTAAAGGATTATAAATTGTTCTACTATAAAGACACATGCACACATATGTTTATTGCAGCACTGTTCACAATAGCAAAGACTTGGAACCAACCCAAGTGCCCATCAGTGATGGACTGGATAAAGAAAATGTGGCACATTTACACCATGGAGTACTCTGCAGCCATAAAAAGAATGAGTTCATGCCCTTTGCAGGGACATGGATGAAGCTGGAAACCATTCTCAGCAAACTAACCCAGGAACAGGAAACCAAACACCTCACGTTCTCACTCATCATTGAGAGTTGAACAATGAGAACACATGGACACAGGGAGGGGAGCATCACACACTGGGACCTGTCAGGGGGTAGCATTAGGAGAAATACCTAATGTAGGTGATGGGTTGATGAGTGAAGCAAATGACCACGGCACGTGTATTCCTATGTAACAAACCTGCACGTTCTGCACATGCATCCCAGAACTTAAAGTATAATAAATATTTTAATATAGTACCAATTAACATGTGGATACTAAAATTGAAAGTATAGTACCTTTTACAATTGCTAAAAATCACTTTTGTGTATATCTAACAAAACATGAACAGGATTTAAAGGCTGCAAAGTATAAAACTCTGATGAAAGCAATCAAAGAATAGACATTATTCTATAGGTGGAGAGATAGTCCTTGTTCATGGACTGGAATACCTTCCCTAGTAAAGACGTCAATTTCCCCCAAATTGACCTGCAGCTTTAATGCATTTCATAATCCCAGCAAGATTTTTTTTATAGATGTAGAAAAAATTGTCCTTGAATTTATACAGAAAGGCAAAGGGACTAGAATAGCTAAAACAATTTTGAAAAGACAAATATAGTGGGAGAACTCAGTCCACCCAATTTCAAGGTTTATTGTATAGTTACAGCAATCAAGACAGTGCGGTATTAGCAGAGGCTAGGTCATAGATCACTGGAATAGAATAGAAAACCCAGACATAGACCCACATGAATATTCCCAACTAACTATTGACAAAGGTGCAAAAACAATTCAATGAAGAAAAGAGCCTTGTCAACAAATGGTGCTGGAGCAAGTAGGCATCCACAGGCAAAAAACAAAATGAAACAAAACAACAACAAACCCAGAATCTCACCCTGTCTGATACCTTATACAGAAATGAACTCAAATGGACTTAAATGTAAAATATAAACCTATAACACTTTTAGAAAAGATAAAGGAGAAAATATCCAAGAACTAGAGGTAGTTGAAAGGTTCTTGGACTTGACACCAAAAGCACAATTCCTGAAAGATAAAATGGATAAATGGCACTTCATCAAAATTAAAAATTTACGCTCTGTGGAAAACTCTGATAAAAACACAAGCTAAAAATTGGCTGAAAATATTTGCAAACTACCTTTCTGACAAATAACTAGTATCTAGAATATATTTTAAAAATGTCAAAAATCAATGGTAAAGACAAAACAAAACTCCAAATAACCCAATGAGAAAATGAGCAAAAGACATAAATAGACATTTCTCCAAAGAGGGTATACAGATGATAAAGCAGCACATGGAACGGTGCTTAACATCATCAGCCATTATGGAAATGTGAATTCAAATGACAATGAGATCTTACTATGTACCTATCAGAAAAGCTAAAATAAAAATGATGAGAACATCAGATGCTGGAAAAAATACAGAGAAACTGAATCACTCATACATTGCTTGTGGGAATGTAAAATGGTAGAGCCACTCCAGAAAACAGGATTGAAAGTTTCTTAAAAATCTTACCAGGTACCTATATTATTATCAGTTCTTTGGAGAGATTTTTCTATCTGCCTTTCTGACTACCACCAGATACAAAGTGAGTTCTTCAAGGATACAATAGAGACATGACTTATTTTACTCTGTCAAGCCAGCCAGGATACATGAAATGTAGTAGGTGTTCAGGAAATGCTTAGTGAATAAGCTAAAGTGCTTACAATAACATCAAAGAGAGTCCAGTCATCTTGGGTGGGAAGAAAAAGGGTAACAAAGAGGAAAAGAGCATAGGATTGATGTTAGGAAGGTCTGGGTTTTCTTTCCTATATGACACAGCAGTGGCATTCCAGAAAAATAAATGGGCATTTATTCCAGAGAAATGAAAATTTATGTTCTTACAAACATGTATACAAATATTCACAGCAGCTTTATTCATAACAGCCAGAATTTTGAAAAAATCCAGATGTCTTTAAATGAGTAAATGATTAAACAAGTTGTGGTCCATCCATACCATCAAATACTACTCAGCAATAAAAAGAAACAAAATATCAATAGATGCAACAACCTGGCTGAACCTCCAGGGAATAACGTCCAGTGAAAAAGAACCAGTCCTAAAAGTTTACATACTGTGATTCTATTTCTATAACATTTGTGACATTATACAATTATAGAAATGAAGACAATTTAGGGGTTGCCGTAAATTAAGGAGAGAGTGGAAGCAGGGAAGTGGATGTGACTATAATATGGCAACACCAGGGATCCTTGTAGCAATGGAAGTGTTCTGTATGTTGACTTTATCCAAGTCAGTTTTCTGGATGTGATATTGTACTATAGTTTTGCATGATGCCACCTTGGTGGGAAATTGGGTAAAGGCTGCACAGGATCCTGGTATTCTTTCTCATAAGTGCATCTGAATCAATACTTATCTCAAAAAGAGAAGTTTAAAAATAAGTCTTAAGATAGGGTTTTTAGTTCACCTAAGCCCCTGCTATTTTTATTGTTTTCCACCTACTAATTTGCTTTTCACAGTGTGTTATATGTCTGGCACCCAAAAGCATGGGAAAGAGAAAGAAAGAAAGAAAGGAGAAAGAAAAAGAAAAAGAAGGAAGGAGAGAGAGAAAATGGGATTTTGCTAACAAAATACACAGAAGAAATGTCATATGGTGTTCCTCTATTGGAGACAGATGAATTCATTTTAGATAATTGAGTGGGTTTTAGTATTTGGAGAAATTGTATTCTCATAATTGTTCAGAGACCCATATTGGAGAATGGGACCATATTTTTGGTAACACATTATGTTCTAAGGATCACAGTGTCTCTCTCTTTTCCATTAAATTCCTTGAGGGCAGGGACCATGATGTTTACTCTTTATACTCCCCTCCATTCTCCTCTCTTCCCTCCCCCAGCATAGAGGCTTAATCCAGCATTTAACAGGGGAGAGAACAGATTTCTCTGTTGATTAATAACACAGCATGATCACAGTACTAACCACAAATACCCATGATCTGTTACTACCTTTCCAACCTTTTTCTGTATGACTTCCCTCTAGGTGCCTAGTGCTTTAGCCAACCTCAACTGCTTCAGGCTATGTACACGTTGAGGAGTTTTTTCACCTCACTGCCTTTTTTCCATACCATTTCCTTTGTTTAGTATTCCTTCCTCCACCCCTATAGGTCCAGTTCCTACTGATCCTTTCACTGTTCAATCCAAAGGCTACCTCTTTGAAGAAGTCTTCCATGCTGCAAACACTATTCACAGTTGATATCTTTGTTACTTTCAGCTTTGTAGAAAAGATTTCTGTGGGTTCTGCCCTATGCTACTGTAAGCCACTTGGGGGCAGATCTGTCCCGATCCTTCTAGATCTTCCCACAGAAACTTGTACAGAGTGCTGCCCATAGCGGAGATTCATACATGTGCATTGAAAGAGGGGAAAAAAAAAAAAAATGAAATCAGAATGACCAGGTTAGTGTAATGGATGCTGTAAGGGTAGCTAAATAAAAATGATAGGAAGCTAGAAAGGAAACCCAAGAGTGGGTCAGAAGGAATAGCAGACAATGTTCAAATGTTTTAAGGCTGATTTTATGTGGCATTGGTAGAGATTAGGCAGCTCAACCAGAGCCAGTTTCACTGTAAATCATGTAACAGACCTTGTAGAAATGCCAAGATAGTAGAAGTCTGCTTAAAATGCAGAGGTCTGAGAAATGCTTGACTTGAAACATTGTTTACTTTCTTCATTAGGAACTGAAGAGAAGCAAGTACAAGGCAGCAGGTAGCAATTACCTAATATCTTTGCCGAAAGAGAGATTTTTCAAAATGTGCTTTTCTCACTAATCCTTGAGGGGAAATGAGGTTTATTTATGGTGTCAGAAGAGAACAAGGCATTAATAGTAAAAGATTTTATATGACTTCATGTTTTTAGGAAAGTCATTTGTTTACAAATCCGACTCAATCAAACCCAAAGGTATTTAATATATTCCAGATTTGAATGTCACCTGATTTTTTTTACCCAAATTTCAGACTAGGGGAAGTAATTCTGATAGAGTGTATACACTGATGTAAGAAGATATAGCTTATAAGGATTTCCTAGCCAAGATGAAAATCTTAGACCATCCCATAGTCCAGGGGAATAATGGAATAATTAAATGCATCTCTTCCATCTCCAGCTTTAACTAAGATTGTGTGGTAATGGGGTTGTCTAAAGTTACTTAACTGTTTTGTTTGATAATTCAGGATAACAGTCATTTGACCAAGAAATAATTATGTAAATAAGACACAAACAGACTGCAGTACAGCTATATGAAAATAATTATGGTTAATTTCATTCTCTTTCATTTGCTCACAATTTTTTTTTTTTTTTTTGAGATGGAGTCTTGCTCTGTCACCCAGGCTGGAGTGCAGTGGCACGATGTCGGCTCACTGCAACTTCCGCCTGCTGGGTTCAAGCAATTCTCCTGCCTCAGCCTCCTGAGTAGCTAGGACCACAGGTGCATGCCACCATGCCTGGCTAATTTTTTGTATTTTTTAGTAGAGATAGGGTTTCACCATGCTGGCCAGGCTGGTCTTGAACTCCTGACCTCGTGATCTGCCCACTTTGGCCTCCCAAAGTGCTGGGATTACAGGTGTGAGTGACTGCGCCTGGCCTGCTTACCAATTCTTAAAGAAGATATCTAGTCACTAAAAATGATATCTCACATTTGGCCAAAACTTTATTCTTCCTAAAATATGTTTGCATAGTTTGTTTGATCTTCTTACCATAATCTTATGATTCAAGCAAGGATTATTATTTGTGTTTTACCCAAGAACAAACTAAGACTCAAAACATTCAAACAAATCCTCAAGTCCCTCAAATCTGCCAAAGAAATATTATATGAGATTTTAGAGCTGGAAGGAATCTCATGAGATGATACCTGTTTTCGTAAGCCTCCTTAGATGTGCTTAATAATGTAGTTTATTGAGCAGTCTTTTGATCCAACTGCCACTTTAAGGTGTGTGGTGTTACTCTCTTGTTTTGCAGATTAGGTATCTGGCAGGTTTGCACCTTGGCCAAGGTCACATGGCTGGGACACTTTGGTGGCAGCATGCAAACTTCACAGTGGGACACACTTCACAGTGGGGCAGGGGAGCTGCTCTGAGGTTTTACTGTGCATCAGTTAAGGTCTTATTCTAGAACATCCAGACTCACTTGTGTACCCCAACTTCCACCCTGAATCTGCAGGGGAGATGTGACATGAAATGAAGTGACTTGCACTTACAGGCAAATCAGAAAAGCGATGATGTCCCATACTGAGGGGATCCCTGTACACAAAAGCAGATAGTAAGGCTCTGCAGGAGACCCCATGGCAGGTGAGCTGCTGGGTAACTCACTCATTAAATAGTGGGCTCCACCACTGATGATACCAGCATCTTGCCTGAGGAGTCTTAGCGTACTGACGAAGCTACCACAGCTCGCAGACAGCAGAGACCTAGCACAGAGTCTCCTAGAAGAATATCTGGCACAACCAGCTGAGGTGTAATATATAAGGGAGGGGTAAAGAGTTTTCCCCTCTGAAAAATGGAACACTGATGACAACAGATTTCTTCAGTGGATTTAAATCCTATTTAAGAACAGAATTATCTAGTCAGATTGCTTGCAGCGTTTTCTTCCCTTCATAATAATGGTAGCAAGAAAGTTGGAAGGCAGTACAACCTGAGTATCCCTTTTCTGAAATGCTTGGGATAAGAAGTGTTTCAGATTTTGGATTTTTTCAAATTTTGAATATTTGCATTATACTTACAAAATCCAGAAATCTAAAATCCAAAATGTTCCAAAGAACATTTCCTTTTAGCATGACCTTTGAGTGTCTTGCCAGCACTCAAAAAGTTCTGGGTTTTACAGCATTTCAGATTTTGAACTTTTGGATTATGGATGCTCAGCCTCAACTTTGTGCTTTGAACTAGGTAAGCCCTTTTGAGGGTTCCTTTCAAATTCCTAAACTATAGCTTTGGGAGTCATTAAACTGAAAGCTTTCCCAGGATTTGTGGTTAACTGAATTGTATTAAGTTTCCTATTATTCCTCTAGTCTAGTTATTGTTTTAAAAACAAAGTGTCTGACTAACTTATAGGGTCATTAATTTGTGCTTTATTTGTATCTTGGCCTCAAGAAGGTAACTAGGCCTTTGTGTTCTCTTGCCTCAGGTACCTCAGAAGTTGCTGGAAGACTGTTCTGTGAAGGGATTATGCCAGGTTTGTTCCAAGAGGAAAGAAATGGCTTGGAGGGTGGAGTTGGACGTGGACAACTTGGGAAAGTAGAAAGTATTTCCAGAACTGGAAATGGGTGTGAGACTGTAGGTTCTTGAGCAATGAACAGCATTGGGGTTCCTCACAGTTGTTGCTGGGAACCCCAGAAAGGAAGGTCCGCTGGGCCACTTGACCTCCAGATGCCAGAGCACCCCGCCAAGGCAAAAGCATGTGTCCTAGCATGGCATGTAAGCACAGCGCCTCCTGTCTTTATGAAGCCACCTGGCTTTGAACCCTAAGCTTGTTTGCAGTAGAGCAGTATGGACCCTCTTCGCATGTTAGGACCAGGGAAAGTCCCACAGCACCTTTGAACGATGTCCCTTAGCGGAAAAGGACATTGATAATAACTAAAATGAAATTTCTTGCCAATTCATTGGCATCTGGAGCAGGTTAAATTTGATTTAGAGAAATATTAAGAAATGTGACATTAAGTCTGTCATTATAATATAAAGATAGTAGACTAACAGTACATGTGTAGATCTTAAAGTGTACACTACACAGTCACACCTGCTATCTCCTTTTGTCTTTATAATGACTCTGTAAAGGGGTTAATGTTGAGGTCAAATCACTTTATAAGTGATTTTCCCAAGGTCCCAGAGCTTATAATGGGCAAGGCCGCTCTAGCTGTTGCCACTTGTAAAAGGGGATCCCATACTTCAGGTCTGGGCGATCACATTCATTTTTTTTCTCCATCTGCACCGGAGGCAACCATTTAGCAAACATTCTCCAAGGAACTACAACACACTGGGCCCTGGACAAGGCATGGGGATCCAACACCCAGTAAGACACGGTTCCTGCCCTCAAGGAATCTCAGCCCTGAAGAGAAGAGCTCCTGGGGAAGGATGGGGGCCCTGGTGTGGGGAGCTGGGAGACGAGGTTCAGGGGAAGGCAGGGACCAGATGGTGAATAAATGTGCTCCGTATTTTGGTTCAGCAACTGTGAAGACCATTATAGGGGTTTCACTTTTTTAATTTTAATTTTTATTAAACTTTAAGCTCTGGGGTACCTGTGCAGAACATGCAGGTTTGTTACATAGGTATACATGTGCCACGGTGGTGTGCTGCACCCATCAACCCGACATCTACATTAGATATTTCTCCTAATTCTATCCCTCCCCTAGACCCTTACCCGCCAACAGGCCCTGGTGTGTGATGTTCCCCTCCTTGTGTCCATGTGTTCTCATTGTTCAACTCCCACTTATGAGTGAGAACATGCGGTGTTTGGTTTTCTGTTCTTGTGTTAATTTCCTGAGAATGATGGTTTCCAGCTCATCCATGTCCCTGCAGAGGACATGAACTCATCGTTTTTATGGCTGTGTAGTATTCCATGGTGTATATGTGCCACATTTTCTTTATGCAGTCTATCATTGATGGGCATTTGGGTTGGTTCTAAGTCTTTGCTATTGTGAAGGAGTTTCACTTTTTATTTTCTTTTAAAATTACAGAAGTATTGAATTATTAATGAATAATTCAGTTGGAGTCAATTCAAGCCAATAATGAAGCCAACACTTATGGAAGAACAACACATGCTATCTAAAACACTTGGTGCCTTAATTCAACAGATATTTTAAAGTGCTAAGCCCTGTGTGATGCTGGCAACACAGTGGTAAACAAGATGGGTATGTCTCTGTCCTCAATAAGTTTGTATTCTGGTTGGAAAGAGATAGAAAATACACACCTTAGAAAGTGACCTGTTTTTAATATTGTTAAGTTTTAACAATAATATTATTCATAGTAATACTATTTTTAAGTTTTTTTTTTTAAAGCAGGTCACTTTAAAAAGATTTTTTTATTTTAAGTTCCAGGATACATGTGCAGGGCGTGCACGTTTGTTACGTAGGTACACATGTGCCATGGTGGTTTGCTGCACCTATCAACCCATCAGTTAGTTATTAAGCCCTGCATGCATTAGCCATTTGTCCTGATGCTCTCCCTGCCTCCTGCCCACCACAGGCCCCAGTGTGCGCTGTTCCCCTCCCTGTGCCCATGTGGTCTCATTGTTCAGTTCCCACTTATGAGTAAGAACATGTAGTGTTTGGTTTTTTGTTACTGTGTTAGTTAGTTTGCTGAGGATAATGGCTTCCAGTTTCATCCATGTACCTGCAAAGGTCATGAGCTTATTCCTTTTTATGGCTGCATAGTATTCCATGGTGTATATGTATTGCATTTTCTTTATCTATTCCATCATTGATGGGCATTTGGATTGATTCCATGTCTAAAAGCAGGTCTCTTTCTAGGGTGTGTATTATCTATCTCTTGAATTCTTTCCATGATAATACATTTAGAACTAGTTCATTCTTTTAAATTGCTGCATAATATTATTCCATAATAAAGATGTACTATATTTAACTCTTCCTCTATTGATGATTACTCCAGCTGTTCTCACTCTTCTGCTGTGACAGACAGTGCTGCAATGAGCATCCTTAGACTGATATTCGTATTGGTGCTTTTTTTCGTTGGATGGGGTTCTAGGAGGGACAGCTGGCCCTAAAGGTTCATTCTTTTTTAAATGTTAATCTATACTGGCAGACAACTCTTCAAGCAGGTTGTGGCAATAGATAAACATGCAGAAGTCTGCATTCTTTTTCATTCTTTGATGTTCACAATCTCCTTACTTTTTGCCAATCTTATAGGTGAAAAATATAACTATTGTTCTTTAAAATTTGTGATTACCAGACAACTAGACCTCAAGAATATTTCCATATGTTTATTAAGTATTTCATTTCCTCATACATGAATCACCTTTGTCCATTTTTCTGTCGAATTGTTAATCTTCTCTCCAGTGTATGGGCACTCTGTATACATTAGGCATATGTACTCATATAGGTACTGCATATTTTTCCTCCCATTTTATCATTTGCCTTTCAACTTTGTTTATTGAGTTGCCAAAGGGTTTTCAGCAAAGGAGTAACAGATTGTATTTCCATTTCTGAACGTCCATTCTGCAAGCACATGGAGGATTGATGAAAAGGAACACAATTAGCAGGGCAACTGTTAGGAGTTTGTAGGAGGGCACTATTCCAGGAAGTGAATGGTGAGGGACTGAGTTAAGTCAGTGGCAGTGGGAAGTGAGAGGGAAAATTGATTTGTGAGTGTAAAGAAAATGATATGACTTTGTGACTGATTGAATAGAAGTTGCAAGGGAAATTGAAGTTGACTTTCAGGTTACTGACCCAGGTGAGTTAGGGGCTGTTGGTGGCACTTACTGAGAGGGCATATGAGAATGGAGGTATGAAGTTTGGATTTGAATAGGAGTTTGGGGTGTTTAAGGGATGTCTAAATAGAGAAACTCAATAAGCTGTTGGGTCTTAGGGTGTAGCACAAGGAGAATGGGCTGGGCTGAGGAGCAGGTGCGAGGACATGGCAGTTCACAGATGGTCACTGCAGATGTGGGAGTGAGTGAAGCTGCTCTGAGGGAATGTGGTTTCTGAGGGGTGCAGGGGTCTGAGGAGGAAGTCTGTGAGCATCCACATTTGTAGAGTTCACTGAGAAAATGAGCTGGTAATGAAGGCTCTTTCTTGGCTTGAGGCCGCAGATGGCAGCCCACACTCACCAGCAACAGAGGGGCCCTCAGTGGGCAGCTGTTTGCCCTGGTGTGGGACCTTCAGTCTGAGAAGAGGGCTGTGATGGGAGTCCCACCCCATCTCCTGCAGACAATTCTCTCCATCCCCCTCTTCCCCGCCTGCAACCTCGGCAGGATCCAGGGATTCTCCCAGTTTTTCTCTCATTGAAGGCTGCAGTCCTGAAGTCTCACTGCCACCATTTCTTTGCTTCACCCTGCTTTAAGCCGAGGCCAATGCACCCCACCATCTGTGTTTCTCTCTCTTCACATTCTCCAGGGGACCTAGGTCTCTCTTTGACCCCCATTGCCGAGCTCAGTTTACTATTTCAGTGAGAGGTGGTGGAATCTTTCACTAGCTCACTACAGCTTAATTTATGCCAGGGAAGTGAAATGAATTCTTCTTAATGAAGTTCCAGTGAATGAGCTCACCCCACATTTGGTTTTTGATTTAAAAGACCACTCCAAGATCTTGTCTGTCCTCCAAATACCAGAACACTGGCTCCTGTCCATATGGGAATATTTGTTGTGTAAACCAGATTGATATGTAGCAATTTCAAAAAATTATTTATACCTAATTTTTGTCCAATGGAATGAGAGGAATTCTAGGCTGCACAGAAAGATAAGACATCAGTGTTTGTCTCTATTGATAGTGACACAGGTTTACAGAAGGACTTATGAACATAGACATGATCTAAGAAGCCAACGTTTATGGAAGAACAACACATGCTATGTAAAACACCTGGTGCCTTAAACAGGAATATGATACTTTCTCATTTATCCAAATGTGACTTGGCAATTAACTCATAGTCTCTGGCTCAGTGGCTGTTTGTCTCTTCACTTTGATGCAGTATAAATTTGGCACAAATCTAGGGCCATCCATAGTTGAAACTGCCATTGCCAGTGAGTCATAGCCATTGAATGTTATGGTTGGAAGGGGCTTTAGAGATCATCTACGCCAACCTCCTCATTTTTCAGATGAGGAAACTGAGAGTAGAAACTTGCCTAGGATCATATGACCAGCTGACATCCCTGGATGTAACTTGGGTTTCCCTGATCTCCAGTCCTGTGGAGCTAGTACACCACCACAGTGTTGTTACTTAGTGGTAGTCGGGAATGGGTGGCTTGTGTGTTTGGGTGGCTTTTGACCCCTCCTGTCCTTCATTTAACTCTCCCCACCCCCAGTGTCTCCAAATAAACATACAAGTTGCTGTGGTTTGAATATCCCTTCTAAAACTCATGTTGAAATTTAATTGCCATTGCGATGATGTTAAGAAGTAGAACCATTAAGAGGTGAACAGGCCATGAGGCCTCTGCCCTCATGAATGAATAAATGTCATTATTGTGGGAGAGGTTTGTCATCCAGACAGTAGGTTGTTAAGAAAAGCGAGTTTGGTCCTCTCTTGCTTTTGTGCATGCTCTTTTGGCCTTCTGCCTTCTGCCATGAGATGACACAGGAAGAAGGCCCTTGCCAGATGCAAAGCCCTTGACTTTGAACTTCACAGCCTCCATAACTGTAAGAAATAAATCTTTGTTTTTTTATAACTTACCCAGTCTCAGGTATTCTGTTTGAGCAGCACAAAATGGATGAAGATGCAAGTACAACCCTGCCTTTGCTAAGCAAACTCAGCCTTAGACAAGGCCTCTGACTCCCTGTCTAAGAAGATAGGTACTTGTAAGCTCCTCCATCTAGAAATTATGTATTGGGCTTTGAGGATTGAATGATGAATCTGGCAGCAATGCGACGGATACATTAGGAGTTAAGAGAAGTGTATAATTTACTAGACATTAAATAATAAAGAAGGACGGTGAGATAACGGGCTACCCATAGTTCACCTCCATTTTTCTCCACTTGTTTTTATGTTTGGCTCCAGTGATGTGTACAGTATCTTAAGCACCAATGGGGGATTGTTTTTTTAAAACATCTTCCCCCTTTATACTGAACTGGTTAATGAACTGAATAATAATAATGGCCAGGACAAAAAAAGTGAAAATTTATTTTGTTGATGTTTGTGTATATAATCATGCCAATAAAAATATAAAATAAATATTATAGTACAAAAAGGAAAAAGTAATAAATTAAAACTTTTAACTTATATTAATGTGTTTTTTGAGAAAAGGGAAAAATCCTTATATCAGAAACAGTAATGAATAATAATATTACAGTTTGTTATTGAGCCTTCTGCAAATTTGTCAATGGCAAATTTATCTTCTTTGAATATTCATGTTCAATAGGCAGTACAGCCAGATTCATCAACTTCACTCATAGCTGATAGAAAACTTTCTATTAATTTCAATTTTTTTTATGTACGGCAACAAATATATAAATAGGAAAAGTCTCATACATAACCACATTTGATAGAGAATCATAAAGATCCTAATCATAATATTCCAGAAATTGCAATACTGGTCATGTCTTTCTTTAAGGCACATTTCTAGTGTCTTTCAGATATCTCTCAGTAGAAACATTTCCATTAAATTACTTTCACTAGAAAATTCATTAGAAATCTCTATTATTTCTGGTAAGAATTTCCAAAGTTTTAATTCTTAAGCAAAATATCATTTAAAAAATGGCTGAATGATGGAGAATATTGACATTTTTTGATCCATGATTTTGAACTAGTGCCCAGGTCTTGGAGAAAACATTTAAGGGATTCACATATTGCCTTGTAATTGCTTTTGCCAACGTAAGACCAGAATCTTTTGTGGTTTCTTCTGGCATCCTTCAAAGTTTGATTCTTTTTTTCTAGGAAATGTAAGGAAATTCATTTCCTTACATTTTAATATTGCATAGTAAATGGCCTTCTCTACTATCTCTGCGAGTTTATCTAAAGGATCAGTTTCAAAACTTGCTGTCTTGCTATACATTGTTCAAGGTGGATTCTGGTTGTTTGCAAACATTTTTGTGTCTGATTAATCTCATTGTATTAGTTCATTTTCATGCTGCTGATAAAGACATACCCGAAACTTGGCAATTTACAAAAGAAGGAGATTTAATTGGACTCACAGTTTCATGTGGCTGAGGAGGCCTCACAATCATGGCAGAAGGCAAGGAGGAGCCAGTCACCTCTTATATGATAACAGCAGGTGAAAAGAGAGCTTGTGCAGGGAAACTCTCATTTTTAAAACCATCAGATCTTGTTAGACTTACTATTACAAGAACAGTGCAGGAAAGACCCAACCCCATAATTCAGTCACCTCCCTCCCACTTACTATTACAAGAACAGTGCAGGAAAGACCCAACCCCATAATTCAAGTTCCTCCCATGACATGTGAGAATTATGGGAGTTACAAGTCAAGATGAGATTTGGGTGGGGACACATATCATTCACAAACCATATCATTCCATCCTTGGCCCCTTCTAAATCTCATGTCCTCACATTTCAAAACCAATGATGCCTTCCCAACAGTCCCCCAAAGTCTTAACTCATTTGAGCATTAACTCAAAAGTCCACAGTCCAAAGTCTTATCTGAGACAAGGAAAGTCCCTTCTGCCTATGAACCTGTAAAATCAAAAGCAAGCTAGTTACTTCCTAGATACAATGGGGTACAGGTATTGGGTAAATACAGCTGTTGCAAATGGCAGAAATTGGCAAAAAGCAAAGGGGCTGCAGGCCCCATGCAAGTCCAAAATCCACTGGGGCAGTCAAATCTTAAAGCTCCAAAGTGATCTCCTTTGACTCCATGTGTCACATCCAGGTCATGGTGATGCAAGAGGTGGATTCCCATGGTCTTGGGCAGCTCCATCCCTGTGGCTTTGCAGGGTACAGCTTCCCTCCTGGCTGCTTTCACGGGCTGGTGTTGAGTGTTTGCAGCTTTTCCAGTTGCATGGTGCAAGATGTCAGTGGATCTACCATTCTGGAGTCTGATGGTCCTTTTCTCACAGCTCCACTAGGTGGTGCCCCAGTAGGGACTCTGTATGGGGGCTCCAGCCCCACATTTCCCTTCTGCACTGCCCTAGCAGAGGTTCTCCATGAGAGTCTTGCCCCTGCAGCAAACTTCTACCTGGACGTCCAGACATTTCCATACATCCTGTGAAATCTAGGCAGAGGTTCCAAAAACCTCAATTCTTCACTTCTTTGCACTTGCAGGTTCAACACCACATGGAAACTGCCAAGGTCTGGGACTTGCACCCTCTGAAGCCATGGCCCCAGCTCTATGTTGGCCCCTTTTAGCCATGGCTGGAGTAGCTGGGACACAGGGCACCAAGTCCCTAGGCTGCACACAGATGGTGACCCTGGGCCTGGCCCATGAAACCATTCTTTTACTCCTAGGCCTCTGGCCTGTGATGGGAGGGGCTTCTATTTCCTCTGACACATACTGGAGACATTTTCCCCATTGTCTTGGGGATTAACATTTGGCTCCTTGTTACTTATGCAAATTTCTGCAGCTGGCTTGAATTTCTTCTCAGAAAGTGGGATTTTATTTTCTATTACATTATCGGGCTGTGAATTTTCCAAACTTTTATGCTCAGCTTCCCTTATAAAACTGAATGCCTTTAACAGCACCCAACTCACCTCTTGAATGCTTTGCTGCTTAGAAATTTCTTCTGTCAAATACCCTACATCATCTCTCTCAAGCTCAAAGTTCTACAAATCTCTAGGGCAGGGGCAAAATGCCACCAGTCTCTTTGCTAAAATATAACAGGAGTCACCTTTGCTCCAGTTCCCAACAAGTTCCTCATCTCCATCTGAGACTACCCTAGCCTGGACCTTATTGTCCACATCACTGTCAGCATTTTGGGCAAAGCCATTCAACAAGTCTCTAGGAAGTTTCAAACTTTCCCACATGTTCCTGTCTTTTTCTGAGCCCTCCAAACTGTTCCACCCTCTGCCTGTAACCCGGTTCCAAAGTTGGTTCCACATTTTTGGGTATCTTTTAAGCAGCACCCCACTCTTCTGGTACCAATTTACTGCACTAGTCCATTTTCACACTGCTGATAAAGACACACCTGAGACTGGGAAGAAAAAGAGGTTTAATGAACTTATAGTTCCACGTGGCTGGGGAGGCCTCACAATCATGGTGGAAGGCAAGGAGGAGGAAGTCATGTCTTACAAGGATGGCAGCAGGCAAAAAGAGAGCTTGTGCAGGGAAACTTCCATTTTTAAAACCATCAGATCTTGTGAGACTTATTCACTATCATGAGAACAGTGCAGGAGAGACCAACCCCCATAATTTAATCACCACCCATCAGGTTCCTCCCATGACATGTGGAAACTGTGGGAGTTACAATTCAAGATGAGATTTGGGTACCACTCATCCAAAGCTTCACAACAGAAATAAAAAAGGATTACTTGGAAAATAAAAATAATTATATAAAGGAAAGAATAAAACTTGGACTGATCATTTTGTGCCACATTTTCTTTTAGATGGCATAGTACTTCAAAGGTTGACATTAACTTCACAAAATTTGTCATTCCCATGGGCACAGCTTCATCTTGCCTGGAAAAGCTTTCTCATAGTTATACCTACATTATGCAGAATTTTCCAACAAGGAGGTGATACTGAAGTGAATGAATTACTTTTTCCTGAAGTTCCATAAAAGTAAGAACTTTAAGTAGTCACACGGAATGTCAAAGTATTTCAAGCTCTATTTCTGTGCCTTCACAATCACTGTGCTATTATTGTTTGTTTGGAATCTACTGAATAAATACAGGAATATGTAGGACTACAGGGCTGGAGAGCTGAATTGTACCCAAAATTAACTTCTGAACTATGCCCAACCCACTCTCCAAACAAATGTGTGTCACTGAGTCTGCATGTGTTGAGGGTTGGCTGCATAACTAGGAGTTTTCTGAATTAACCTTCGTGCATAAGATAATATTAAATGACAAATGAAAATGTGCTAATTTGAGGCTTGTGTATTAGTGTTAAAATTAAATGGAAATTGTAATAATTGTTTAGAACTTAGAGCAAATAAGGATTTTTTTTTTTTTTTTTTTTTTTTTTACGAAACAGTAGCTTCTCATTGACATTGTTTAGAATTGCCAGCACATGGTGATAATAAAAAGCAGATCGACTTTTTAGTCAGTTTTATTACTGTTTTTACATCCTCTACAGAAAATATTCCCAGTGTACCAGTTAGATGCACTTGCTTCTCCAACCTTTGCATGCTGCTGCCAGTGTTCATTCTTTTTTTTTTTTTTTTTCATTATACTTTAAGTTCTAGGGTACAGGTGCATAACGTGCAGGTTTGTTACATATGTATACTTGTGCCATGTTGGTGTGCTGCACCCATCAA
>NC_045440.1:96325951-96464061 GCF_002776525.5 Piliocolobus tephrosceles
GTGGTGATATCCCCTTTATCATTTTTTATTGCGTCTATTTGATTCCTCTCTCTTTTCTTCTTTATTAGTCTTGCTAGCGGTCTGTCAATTTTGTTGATCTTTTCAAAAAACCAACTCCTGGATTCATTGATTTTTTGGAGGGTTTTTTGTGTCTCTCTCTCCTTCAGTTCTGCTCTGATCTTAGTTATTTCTTGCCTTCTGCTAGCTTTTGAGTGTGTTTGCTCTTGCCTCTCTAGTTCTTTTAATTGTGATGTTAGAGTGTCAATTTTAGATCTTTCCTGCTTTCTCTTGTGGGCATTTAGTACTATAAATTTCCCTCTACACACTGCTTTAAATGTGTCCCAGAGATTCTGGTATGTTGTATCTTTGTTCTCATTGGTTTCAAAGAACATCTTTATTTCTGCTTTCATTTCGTTATGTACCCAGTAGTCATTCAGGAGCCGGTTGTTCAGTTTCCATGTAGTTGAGCGGTTTTGATTGAGTTTCTTAGTCCTGAGTTCTAGTTTGATTGCACTGTGGTCTGAGAGACAGTTTGTTATAATTTCTGTTCTTTTACATTTGCTGAGGAGTGCTTTCCTTCCAATTATGTGGTCAATTTTGGAATAAGTGCGATGTGGTGCTGAGAAGAATGTATATTCTGTTGATTTGGGGTGGAGAGTTCTATAGATGTCTATTAGGTCCGCTTGGTGCAGAGATGAGTTCAATTCCTGGATATCCTTGTTAACTTTCTGTCTCGTTGTTCTGTCTAATGTTGACAGTGGGGTGTTGAAGTCTCCCATTATTATTGTATGGGAGTCTAAGTCTCTTTGTAAGTCTTGAAGGACTTGCTTTATGAATCTGGGTGCTCCTGTATTGGGTGCATATATATTTAGGATAGTTAGCTCTTCCTGTTGAATTGATCCCTTTACCATTATGTAATGGCCTTCTTTGTCTCTTTTGATCTTTGATGGTTTAAAGTCTGTTTTATCAGAGACTAGGATTGCAACCCCTGCTTTTTTTTGTTTTCCATTTGCTTGGTAGATCTTCCTCCATCCCTTTATTTTGAGCCTATGTATGTCTCTGCATGTGAGATGGGTCTCCTGAATACAGCAGACTGATGGGTCTTGACTCTTTATCCAGTTTGCCAGTCTGTGTCTTTTAATTGGAGCATTTAGTCCATTTACATTTATGGTTAAAATTGTTATGTGTGAACTTGATCCTGCCATTATGATATTAACTGGTTATTTTGCTCGTTAGTTGATGCAGTTTCTTCCTAGCCTCGATGGTCTTTACATTTTGGCATGTTTTTGCAATGGCTGGTACCGGTTGTTCCTTTCCATGTTTAGGGCTTCCTTCAGGATCTCTTGTAAGGCAGGCCTGGTGGTGAGAAAATCTCTAAGCATTTGTTTATCTGTAAAGGATTTTATTTCTCCTTCACTGATGAAACTTAGTTTGGCTGGATATGAAATTCTGGGTTGAAAATTCTTTTCTTTAAGAATGTTGAATATTGGCCCCCACTCTCTTCTGGCTTGTAGAGTTTCTGCTGAGAGATCTGCTGTCAGTCTGATGGGCTTCCCTTTGTGGGTAACCCGACCTTTCTCTCTGGCTGGCCTTAAGATTTTTTCCTTCATTTCAACTTTGGTGAATCTGGCAATTATGTGTCTTGGAGTTGCTCTTCTGGAGGAGTATCTTTGTGGTGTTCTCTGTATTTCCTGAATTTGAATGTTGGCCTGCCCTACTAGGTTGGGGAAGTTCTCCTGGATGATATCCTGAAGAGTGTTTTCCAACTTGTTTCCATTCTCCCCCTCACTTTCAGGCACCCCAATCAGACGTAGATTTGGTCTTTTGACATAATCCCATACTTCTTGCAGGCTTTGTTCATTTCTTTTTCTTCTTTTTTCTTTTGGTTTCTCTTCTCGCTTCATTTCATTCATTTGATCGTCAATCGCTGATACTCTGTCTTCCAGTTGATCGAGTCGGTTACTGAAGCTTGTGCATTTGTCACGTATTTCTCGTGTCATGGTTTTCATCTCTGTCATTTCATTTATGACCTTCTCTGCATTAATTAGTCTAGCTGTCAATTCTTCCACTCTTTTTTCAAGATTTTTAGTTTCTTTGCGCTGGGTACGTAATTCCTCCTTTAGCTCTGAGAAGTTTGATGGACTGAAGCCTCCTTCTCTCATCTCGTCAAAGTCATTCTCTGACCAGCTTTGATCCATTGCTGGTGATGAGCTGCGCTCCTTTGCAGGGGGAGATGTGCTCTTAGTTTTTTAATTTCCAGCTTTTCTGCCCTGCTTTTCCCCCATCTTTGTGGTTTTATCTGCCTCTGGTCTTTGATGATGGTGACGTACTGATGGGGTTTTGGTATAGGTGTTCTTCCTGTTTGATAGTTTTCCTTCTAATAGTCAGGACCTTCAGCTGTAGGTCTGTTGGAGATTGCTTGAGGTCCACTCCAGACCCTGTTTGCCTGGGTATCAGCAGCAGAGGTTGCAGAAGATAGAATATTGCTGAACAGCGAGTGTCCCTGTCTGATTCTTACTTTGGAAGCTTCCTCTCTGGGATGTACTCCACCCTGTGAGGTGTGGGGTGTCAGACTGCCCCTAGTGGGGGATGTCTCCCAGTTAGGCTACTCAGGGGTCAGGGACCCACTTGAGCAGGCAGTTTGTCCCTTCTCAGATCTCCACCTCCGTGTTGGGAGATCCACTGCTCTCTTCAGAGCTGTCAGACAGAGTCGTTCGCGTCTGCACAGGCCTCTGCTGCTTCCCCTGTTATTTTTTAGCTGTGCTCTGTCCCCAGAGGCGGAATCTACAGAGACAGGCAGGTTTCCTTGAGCTGCTGTGAGCTCCACCCAGTTCGAGCTTCCCAGCAGCTTTGTTTACCTACTTAAGCCTCAGCAATGGCGGGCGCCCCTCCCCCAGCCTCAGTGCTGCCTTGCGGTTAGATCGCCGCAGACTGCTGTGTTAGCAAGGAGGGAGGCTCCGTGGGCGTGGGAGCCTCCTGGCCAGGTGTGGGGTATATTCTCCTGGTGTGCCCGTTTGCTTACAGCGCAGTATTGGGGTGGGAGTTACCTGATTATCCAGGTGTTGTGTGTCTCAGTTCCCCTGGCTAGGAAAAGGGATTTCCTTCCCCCTTGCGCTTCCCAGGTGAGGCGATGTCTCGCCCTGCTTCAGCTCTCGCTGCTCAGGCTGCAGCAGCTGACCAGCAATGATTGTCTGGCACTCCCTAGTGAGATGACCCCAGTACCTCAGTTGAAAATGCAGAAATCACCGGTCTTCTGTGTCGCTCGCGCTGGGAGTTGGAGACTGGAGCTCCTCCTATTCGGCCATCTTGCTCTGCCCCCAGTGTTCATTCTGATTCTAATTTTTGGAAGGTGCCTATGTACCTGGATGTCTTTGTCCTCCCATTTCTGTTCTTATCTTGCCCTTTAGAGATCATGCCTATCCCCGACCCTTTCTTTGACTTCCATGAAGACATGGCAGGAAAGGAGAAAGAAGATCAAGGTGTCATGGCAGATAAAGCAGTTACTTGATACCACCTTCCTCCTTGTCTGTTGCTCTTCTCTGTAACAACTAAAAGTGTGAAGATGAAGTGGGTTAATGCAAATCTAATATTTAGAACTACATTTAACAGATAGTAAGTACTTAATACTGGCAATTACTTGCAAATAATCAGAGTGAGAGTTAGGCCATCTGGTTACAGCAGGTCCGTGAAATGGGGGCATCATTAGACTTAGATCCTTCCTTATGCCCTTTCCTCACATGACTCAAGTGTTAGGAGACTGAGTCTTCTGCAGAAGTTACTTTCTCCACCGTGTCGAAGGAATCATGCTTCTGTATGTGAGTGTCAGGCATTTTGGAAAGGAGACATATCAATCATGCATACTGGACATTGTCATCCTGGTGTGGCACCGGCTCTGGAATTGAGTCCTGGGTCATTAAGGTTTCTCATCAGATACCTTCATCACCAACACGTATTCTGAGAGCCCAATGTGAAAACAAGGACTTGTGCTTCCCTCAGATTTGCCCTGGTAGATGAGTATTACACTGAGGGCAATAAAATCATGCCTGCCAAAGAGAATTGCATAATAAGGGTAGGGGCTCTTCACTAATTTTAAAAAATAAAACATAATTTACATTACAAAGAGAATACAGAGATTAGTGTTTTCTATGTGTTTTGAAAGTTCTATACACTAATTTCCCACTTAAAGCAAAATAGCTAACATTTCTGTCACAGCTGAAAGTTCCTTCATTATTTGTTCATTTTAAAGCTGGATCCATGTCTTCAGACCTTGGCTACTGTATAAGAGGTCTAGGGCAAAAAGAGATAGTGGAACTGGGCTGGGCGGGAGCAGGTAGTGGTGTAATGTGTGGTATCTTGGCCCACAGAAGAATGCTAAAGACCCCCTTGACAGGTGAGTTCATGAATGGCCCTTATAATCAAGGAAAAGAATTTACTCCAAAAGACAAAACAAAACTCCACCACCACCACCAACAAAAACTCAGCTAAACTAGGAAGAGTAAGAAATAAGGAATCTTAATTAGATGTAGCATTTCCATTGGTGTCAAAGAAGTATCTTCATGATCTCTTGCTAGAATGGGTAGTTTGAGCTTTCAGTCTTCCAGATTATGTAAAGAAGCAGTACATAAATATCACTCTGTCCCTGGCTTGTTTATTCAGCTCTTGACCTGAGCTTTAGGAGGCAAATGTTTGGTCGCTACTAATGGACCTGTATGTAGAGCAGAGCAGCATTTGAGAAGAGCTAGGGCTCCTTCCATGATACTTATTACCCACCAAAAATCTAATGATCTCAGAATGGTTCTAGTCCATGCTGATTATGATAAATCCCTATTGCCAAACTAAGTCATGAAACACAGATTCAAAGGAAAACGAGCCCCATGCTGCTTGCTATGTATCAGTGAACTGCTCAGTACCTTCTCTTTCCATGTCTTATTTTTTATATGTTTGACTATGTTGATGTTATACAGCTGTGAAATTTTGTAATCTGCATTTATGTAACCCTTGTTACTTGAATCTGAACTAAGAGGATGTTCTATTTTGCCAAAAACTCTCGGCTAGCTTAAATACAATGAAATAACACCACACTATTAACACCTTATGTGCTGTGAGAAACTTCACATTTAGCAGCCCAAAGGTTAGGATTTGGACTTCGAAACCTTACAGTGTTGGAGTCCTGTGTGTGTGTGTGTGTGTGTGTAGCAACTTATCTTTTATTTTTATGGGAGTGCTCACTTGAGAGTGCAGCAATCACTTAGATTTATACAGAGCTATTTAGGAGAAAACTCAGTGTGAGCAAGTTAAGCTGTTCCTCCAGTTCACCAGCAGATTCATCAAAGCATTAACTGGAGGAAATTCTGACTGGGTAAGCAACAGTGGATTAAAAGGGCTGGTAAAAAGATCTAGACTAGAGGATATTTCTCCTGGTGGTGATCTTGCTTCAGTTCAAGGTTAATTATGAAAGTAATTTCAAAAATCTAGAATTATTTTGAAAGGGAAGAGCAAACTCAGAGTTGGGTGTGTATACAAGGTATCATCCCTGGAGAGTTCCCTGTAGAGGCAGAGGAGCCTCAGATCCAAAGCAGGCAGACAACTGAACATGAAGCCTGATACAATGTACTCCCAAGTCTTGGGCAAGATTTGCAACCATCACGTTTTACCCCCTAATTAGAATGGGAAGGAAAAGACCATGTTGCTTCCAAGGTCAGCCACTTGGGACAGACAGATGTGACTACAGGGCAAGGTTAGGTGCTAAAAGTTGGGGGTGGGGGGACTTGGTGTGTCATATGTGTGTCATATGATTGTAGAACAACTCATTTTTCCACAAATGAAAAAACGTCCATGTTATCCTCTCTCCCTTAATATAAGAATGAAGTGCTTCCCACTCAGGGGTGATTTTTTGCAGGATAGATAGAGAATAAGTATGCAGGACCAGCTGGAAGCAGCTCTGTGAGATTACTTAGATGTGCTTTCAAGCATGTGAAGGATGCCTCCAAGACAAGGCAGGACAGTTACTGACTGATGTTAATGTTTTTAGGATTGTAGACTACTTTACAAGTTGAGTTTGTATTGTTTGTGAATCTTCATTTCTGTATGGGTGCTTTTTCTACAATTAGAGGGTTCTAACGCCAGATGGCACCTTTGTTATAATCATAAGGTCTGAAGAATTGGAATTCTCACCTAATATATGAGTGTGTATGTGTGTATAAATGTATAAAGGTATTTATGCACCCTTAGTGTATGTACATTTACATATGTATATGCATATATGTGTGTGCATATACTTTATGTAATGCATGATGGCTTTACAAAAATTTTAACGTGGTGGCAAAAGAGGATAGACTTTGGATCTTGACTGTGTGGAATCAAAGCCCAGCTCTATTACCTATTAGCCGTGATGATTTCGGAAAGTTATGTAATCTACCTACAAAGCAGTTTCCTCATTTGTAAAATGCGGTTAAATAATAGAGCCTATTTCATAGGGTTGTGAGAGATAAGTGAGTTAACATATTTAAATGCTTTGTGTAGTACCTGGTATATGATAACTACACAGATGTTAACTCTTATTTACGTAATTTATTCAAAAGTTGATCTGTGGCCAGGTGCGGTGCCTTATGTCTGTAATCTCAGCACTTTGGGAGGCCGAGGCGGGCAGATCACCTGAGGTCAGAAGTTTAAGACCAGCCTGGTCAATGTGGTGAAACCTGTCTCTACTAAAAATGCAAGAAAATTAGCTGGGTGTGGTGGTGGGCACCTGTAATCCCAGTGACTCGGGAGGTTAAGGCAGGAGAATTGCTTGAACCTGGGAGGTGGAGGTTGCAGTGAGCCGAGATCATGCCATTGCACTCCAGCCTGGACAACAAGAGTGAAAGTCTGTCTCAAAAAAATAAATACATAAAAAAGTTGATCTGTGATTATCCTCCCAAAAGCGATTCCTCCCTGGTGTGTGACAGCCATAGGATGTAGGGGAGGAGTCTGTCCCCTTACCCGCAAATACAAGTAAGGGCCCTGATTTATACAGCTCCTAAATAGCTCTTGCCCTAGTGACTGGTCCAGGTAATCCAAATATAAGTCAATCAGTAGATAGCATTGTCCTAAACACTGGAATTTATCCAGGTGCAAGAAGGGTTGTTGACCTAGGTAATCCCAATAAAATATGAGTGGAAGTTTTCTGGAGCTTTGGGGAAGTAAGGTGTCTTGTGATATATTGATGCAAACCCTAAGCTGCTGAAATTCTTGCTACTATATGGGAGACAAACTGAAGATGTTGCTGATTTCATACAGGAAGAATAGAGAGACCAAAGAAAGCCAACCCTTGAAGATATTATGAAACTGTTGGGAAGGGCAGGTCCTGAGACCCATACAGTCCTTCTCGATACAAGATCAAAATACATATCTATATTAGCCTGTTCTTGCACTGCTATAAATAAATATCTGAGACTGGGTAATTTATTAAGAAACCAGGTTTAATTGGCTCACAGTTCTGCAGGCTGTACAGGAAGCATGGCAGCATCTGCTTCTGGGGAGGACTCAGGGAGCTTTTACTCATGGCAAAGGCAAAGTGGAAGCAGGCATCTTACATGGCAGAAGCAGGACCAATAGGGTCGAGGGAGGTGATACAGACTTTTAAACAACCAGATCTCCTCTATCACTATACAGTACCAAGGGGGAATGGTGCTAAACCATTCATGAGAACTCTGCCCCCATGACCCAGTCACCTCCCACCAGGCCCTACCTCCAGCATTGGGGATTGCATTTCAGCATGAGATTTGGGTGGGGACACAGATCCAAACCATATCAATATATTTATTAAAGTAGCCGAATCAGGCCATTACTAGTAATTACTAATCCTGTAAGATGATATAATATGAAAGTAGAAAAAAAAAGCAAAATTCCTGGACCCTTCTTCTTCTTCTTCTTTTTAAAGACAGAGTCTTGCTCTGTCACCCAGGCTGAAATGCAGTGGTGTGATCACGGCTCACTGCAGCCTTGAACTCCTGGGTTCATGTAATCCTCCTGCCTCAGCCTCCTAAATAGCTGGGGGACCTACAGGCACATGCCACCATGCTCGGATAATTTTTTTAAAGTAAATTTTGTAGCGATAGGGTCTCACCATGTAGCCCAGACTAGTCTTGAACTCCTGGACTCAGGCGACCCTCTTGCCTTGGACTCCCAAACTGCTGGAATTACAGGTGTGAGCCACCATGCTCAGCTAGCACACTGGACCCTTCTTTACTAATCCTCAGCTACAATACAAAATTCTTGGTTCTTCTTTCCTTTCACTTTAGAGCTTCAGAGAACATGCTTCAGTTCCTTGAGCTCACTGATTTAATTCTGTGTTGAAATAATGATGTTTATCTGAAACATAGCTCTGTGGGTGAATTTGTAATTGAAATCTCTGGTGCTGTAGCCTCCTTATAGCCCTAGCTTGATTTTTAGACCTTCTCTCTTAGATAGAATAAACTTTTGGAAAGGAGGGGAAGTTAAGAACAGCATAGTGCAGTTTTCCCCAAACAAGAAAACAACTTCTACTAGCTAATGGTGGTTATGTTAGAAACAAAACCAAGTCATAAAGTTTCTGTGGTCAAAGCAGTTTAGAAAAAAATTGAGTTTAATAAATGTAATTATTATTTTTTAATTGCAATACCTTTCAGACATCTAAAAAGTAAAACATTTTATTTGCTATAATAAATATTGTAAAACTAAACAGCATGAAATCTCGATGGCTTAACATACTAAGATGTATTTCTAGTTCATGACATGATCCAATGCTAGGGTTCTTGTTTAGGAGGCTGCCTCTGAGAGGTCATCTATAAAGCCAAACTCAATTCATTGGAATTTCATCATCCTCAATAGTAGCTTCCAAAGTCACCCTAGGTTTATATCCATTCTAGACAGCTGGAAGAAACAAAGAGCAGGGAAGATGGTACATGGAAGGTTTTCAATAGGCCAGGCCAGAAAGTGGTGCATGTTATTTTTATGCAGAAGTCACATCTCCTCGGCCAGATTCAGTCATATGGCCATACCTAACTGCAATGAATACAGGGAAACGTGATCTGGATAGAATCCTAGGAGGACAAGGAAATGGATTGTAGTGAATATATAGTAGTCTCTGCTACACACACTTTAACTCTCTAAAAGAGAGGCTGGTAGTATAAGGCTTTCTCAAACTCACTTATCCACAGACCTTCTCCCACCATCATTCTAACTTCTGTCCGCTCAATTATTCCTTTGACAAATGCTTATGTTGTGTTTCTTCCCTTCCACCCACCTCTTCAGTGGTTGCTGTTGGTTTTCTGCCTTCCAACCATGCGGGGGAAACAGAAAGAGAAATGCCACAGAGAATGATTTTTGGGGATCATATTTTCATATCCAGAGATGGTGTATTTTCTTAGCCACTTATATTTAATTTTCTGTTTGAGAAGACCTTATTCATGCTTTTTGCATGTATGTTTCTAGCTATTGGAAGTAGAGTTTGGACCCAGCCATCAACATTTTCCCCCATACAGCTATTGCTCCAGGACCATTAAAACTCCATTTAAATAGCAACTGTAGGACTTTCCAACAGACTCCTAAGCAAGACAGTTGCCTTCCTTGTTCCCCAGTGCCTTTCCACATCTAATGCCTTTTTGAGTCCCCTAGTGTCTTCCCACATCTTCCAAGACCTTAGCCTTCCACTGGCATTCCCCTTCCTGTTTTCAAGATGACTATTTCCAGCTTTATTCACCTTCTCTTCTATTAAAAACTCATCACCATGAAGGCAGAAATGACGGACAAGCTTTGTGCATTATTCCTGTCTTTAGTATTTACATTTTATCATGGGAAAAACATGAAAGGAGGGGAATACACTTCTAATGGTGAAATTTCAGGTATCAGTAGAAGACCTTGAAAAGGTGGTTTGGGAGGGACAGTATTACCAGCATTTTCAGAACATGCAGCTTGGGTATCTTTCTCTGAGGCCCATGTATGCAGTTAGTCTTGACCAAAGGTGCCCTGGTATTTCTTCTAGGGAAGGCACAGCAACCCTCAACTTGGCCCTCATGCCATTTCTCTGCACATAGTGATTTTATTACAGGAGAGTAGGATTTTCTTCCTAGGCAAGTTTATGAGATGTCACTTCCCATTACAACGATTACAAGAAATTTAACAAGTTTAATTTCCTTACCTGTTTTATTCCACTTTGGCCTCAAACCTAATTTGTCAAAATATAGGAGGACTCTTAGATTATTACCCTGAGTGAAAATATGACCACAAATTTGCTCTGCTCTTTCCAACCCATCAATTCTAGATATTTAGCTCTATTTCTACCTGAGCATTTGGGGGCATAACAGGAAATGGATTATTTCACACCTAATAAATCTCTGATCAAAGCTTCCTCTTATCATTAAAAGTAAATATTTTGGCATATAAGCATTAAAGTTTACATTGTAAAGTGAAGAGCTTGCTTGTCATTCTACAGACTCCATTTCAGTGAAGGAAGCTGTGTCTCAGAAGTGCGTTTCCTACGGAAGGTTGCATTTTATTAATTTGCTCCAGAAATTTTGCCAAGACAAATTACAAAAGTGAGGTCAAAATTTGTACATGAATTTTGGAAACCAACATTTTATACTAAATTTTTGCTTTATAAAAATACTAAAAAAGAATTTTAATTTTATGATTGGCAGGAATATATTCTCTGGTGGATGGCGTATTTGAGGAATTTTTCTTACATCCATACTATTTGGTAATGTATATGTTTATTTGAAAGAATTTTAATTTGAAGTCAAATCTAAGATGATTGAGTTATAATAAATATGTAATTTTTTGAAAGACCAATTCATATTTAACATATTGTTTGATCTTATGGAAATCAATGGCAGTTGCAAAAAGATCAATAGTAGGTAGAGATTCAAAGTAGGTACTTTTCTCCTCCTTGTCATTGTAAAAGCTATTTATTTTTAAACACAAAATTATACTTTTGGTCAAGATTACAAGTCCTAGATATTGTATGAAAACCTGGCTATATCTTACATATTATAAGATGAAAAAGGAACAAACTTCTAAAATTTATCTCATGAACAATGAAAGCTTCAAATCCAGCAGTGAACATCACCATATTGTATTGTGGTTTCAACAGGAAAAGATACAGAAGCCTGCAATCCTTACATTTTTGGTAAAAGCAGCAAGTGTCTACACATTATTGTTGAATCTCCCTGCTCTTTATCAAGTGCTCCAGCTACAAATTTTCAGTGAGTACACAGGTCCCTCCAGAAACCAGGGGTGATAATCATAGATGACTCAATATATTTTTCAAAACAATGCAGATGTGAAGCTTTTGGTAAACAATGTAACTTGTGATGAAATAATGAAACCAGCTAATTAAATTAGGATCCCAATTTCCTGCCTCAATAATGATTTACTGTGTAGATACATACATATATCATAACCTTGAATGTTGAATTTAGATCTACTTTTCCATGTTTCACAGAACTTGTGTCCAGTATATAGGCTACCTATAACCCTTAGGTTGATGAGTTAGATTTTCCTACAATAATTTATTCCTTTTTAAAAGGCAATAGCATCAAAAATTAAAAGCTTACTGTGAAACCTATGAAAACACATTTGTTCAGCTGGGACCACAGTGAACCTTTTCTGCTTCCCTTGGATTCATCTGAATTTGGTGAGCTTAAGGTGAGAGTGAGACACATCAATTCAACATAGAGTAGGGGTGTGTTGAAGGTTGCACAGCTCTAATTAAAAAAGCCACTGTATTTTTATGGCAGGATTTTGGAGGGTTGCACTGATTTCCTGATGAACACTGACAAGACTATTAAAGCTGTGAAACAACATCACTTGAATATGGCACTGAATGAAAGAACTAGCTTAGCTATGCTGCTCTTGGGTGTTAGTAGCTGATTAAACTAGAGCCACGGGGAAAATTATCTTTGGGGCCATCCATTCATTTTCTCAGTTTTGTTTGTTTGTTTCTCTGTACAAATTTCACAAAATAGGTAGCTGGGTTTCTCTGCTGCAGTCTTTAAACTCCATGCGTGGCACAAAAGATAAGCCAGTGTGCCCCTGGGTCTTTTATTTGCCCCAAGACACCTGGTATGCAGTGCAAAAGAGATTCTTATTTTTATATATTTATTTTTTTTTAGTCATATTTTGACTGGTTGTGTCTGTATATATTTCTGTAAAGGCAAACTAGACTTAAGTCAAATCCATTTCAACTTTGATCACATCATTTATTTTTTGTGAATCTTTAACCTCCCTGAGCCTCAATTTTACCTCAGCTATAAATTGTCATGTTGATACCTTGCAAGTTTATTGTGTGAGTTAGAGATATGCAAATTGCCTAACATAGGTTCTGGCATAAAGTGGACAGCCAATAAAGGGTAACTTTTGTTATTATTATTCAAACAGTCTAGTGAGAGAAAAATGTAGAAGTTATTTGCTATTTTTATCAGACAGGCACGGGAGAGGAGGAACAAATGGGTTTTTCCATTAAAGAAAATAAAATGGAATCTGAACACTTGCTTGAAACTAAATTTTAGATATTCGGTAAGTATTGGCATAACTCTTTGAATAATTAATTTTCACAAAATTATGCAATTTCACGTTTATAGCACTTTTGAGCAATTTTCCAAGGGAAGTTGAATGAGATTCTTCCAGTCATTGCACAAAATGTGGTAAGAATCTGAGAGTTACTTAAACTAAGAATAGATAATAGGAAAATAGTATATCACAATAGATGAGATGCAGGTTAAAGCTAAGGTAGCACATGTATTTTCTATTAAGTTACTGAAATCCCATATTATGAAATTAAAAGAGGTCCCAAATACTTTTCTTCTGACATGTTAAACCTGCAAGTTAGAGTATAATTTGCTGATAGGTAACAAGATTCTTAAAAACCTTAATATTCTCAATCAGTAATTTCATTGCTATTTATTCATTCTGAAGAAAAATGTAAAATTCAGAAAATGGTCTTTGCACAGAGATGCTTACTATAGTGTTAGTTGTAACAGAAAGAAAAACAATTTAAATTTCCCCAAATAGGAAACAATTGAGGTGATGCTAAATCTCACATAAATATTGTATAAACATATTATTTATGAAAAGTTAAATGAGAAAATAGTTCCAGATAGAGAAAAAAATACAAAATTATATGCAAAATTGATGTATATTAAGTATATACACAAAATCATATATAAATTGTCGTTTCAACTATGTAAAATAGTCATTGAAAAAAGCCAAAGAGGAAATATATAGTGGTGCCATATAAAGTTGCTGATTTTGACCTATAGAAGAACTATTTCACATGGTTCAATCTGATACTAACACATGAATATCTTTGGAAAGTGATAAAATTTCCAGTAATATTCTGTGAATTTTTGTGATTTCCTACTTTTCCAGAAGCATATTCATTTTGTTTAATTGTGAAAAGAATTTTTAATAAATTATCTAAAGAAGCATTTATAATTTAGGCAAATTTTTTAAAATTAGATTTTCATTTTTGGCAATATTACAAATTTGATACCCCAAAAAGCTATGCACTAAAATAGAATCCAAGATACTTTATAAAGTGTTTGGAAGAACGTTTTAATGCATGGCTGAGCTGGCAACAGAGTAAGGAAATCTCCAGCAGTCAAACATGAAGCAAAAGCATAAATCCTGGGAGAGAAGTCTATGACTGCTCTCAGGGCATCTACGGATTTCTGGAGATCCAGAGATTAGGCTTTAATGACCTCATAGCGGGCAGAGAACAAATTTTAGTCTCCATATAGTGAAGGAGTCAGATTAAAGACCTCCATATGAAGCCAAGACCCTACCTACCCAAAAAAACCACAACTTCAGTGAACAGCAAACTAGAGGGAAATCTTACTTTACAAGGGGAACTTAGCTATTTGAACTTCAGCTCCAAGTGGAGAGAAAAACAAAGTTGTAGAAAAAAATAGTTTTAGGCTGGGAGTGGTGGCTCACGCTTGTAATCCCAGCACTTTGGGAGGCTTAGGCAGGTAGATCACCTGAGGTCAGGAGTTCAAGAGCAGCCTGGCCAACATGATGAAACTCTGTCTCTACTAAAAATACAAAAATTAGCCAGGCATGGCAGGCACCTATAATCCCAGCTACTCGGAAGGTTGAGGCAGGAGAATCACTTGAATCTGGGTGGCGGAGGTTGCAGTGAGCTCAGATCGCACCACAGCACTTTAGCCTGGGCGACAGAGCGAGACTCCATCTCAATAAATTTAAAAAAAAAAAAGTTTTAATGTGGCTGGCAAAAGGAAGTAAAAATTTTCTCTGACTGAAATAAATGTCAACTTCAGGCCTCTAAGAGCACCTTCAGATAAAATTGCATCAGTTAATGTACACAACAGTCAAAAATTACAAAACAAGTGTGAGAACAAGAAACATAGCCAAGAGTCAGCAGAAACATCCAATAGTTGACTTAAACACACAAAGACATATGCAGATCAAGGCATTTTGAAAAATGAACATTTTTTAAGTTTAAAGAAAAAGGCTACAGAAAATATGAATAAGGTTCAGAGGCTCTCAATAAGGCACATTTGAAAAAGAAAATTATCGACTTGTAAAACATAAGAAAAACTAAGCTTTAAAAGCAGATTAGAAACAGCTCAAGAGAATAACTAAACTGGAAGGTGAAGTTAAAGAAATAGCCAGAATGCACAGGTGTCAAAGAAATGTAACTATGAAAGTGACATCACAAATCAAAGGTCATAAAATGAGAAGGTCCAACATACATGTAATCAGATGTCCAGAAGGAGAGGCTGGAAAGAATAAAAAATAGGTAGCATTCGGCCGGGCGTGGTGGCTCACGCCTGTAATCCCAGCACTTTGGGAGGCCGAGGCAGGCGGATCACAAGGTCAGAAGATCGAGACCATCCCGGTTAACACGGTGAAACCCCATCTCTACTAAAAGTACAAGAAATTAGCCGGGCATGGGGGCTGGGGCCTGTAGTCCCAGGCTGAGGCAGAATGGCATGAACCCGGGAGGCGGGGCTTGCAGTGAGCCGAGATAGCGCCACTGCTCTCCAGGCTGCAGCCTGGGTGACAGAGTGAGACTCCATCTCAAAAAAAAAATAACGTTCTAAAGGATAATAGTAAAAATGTTCCCAAACTAATGAAAGACACAAATCTTAAGAATTAGGAATCACACTAAATTCCCAGGAAAATAAATGCAAAGACATGTGTACCTAGTTACACTGTAGTGAAGCTTCAGAATAACAAAGATGAAAAAAAAAATCTAAAGAGTAATAAGACAAGACAGATTAGCAACAAACAAGTAACAATTAGGTAGAAGATTAAACATGAAAAATAGGATAGTCTGAGAGAAAATAGAGGTAAACCTGGAGCCAGCAAAACAATTTTTTAAGAATCAGAGTAGAATAGGGACATTTTCAGACAAACAAAAAGCTGTTTATCACCAAGCAATGTATTTACCACCATCAGTAGAGAAAATTCGGAAGAATATACTTCAAGGAGTTGAAAAGTGATCCCAGAAGGAAGATCTGGGAAGCAAGCAAGAAAAGAATGAATACATATGTGAGTAACCGACATAAATACTGTATCCAATAATACTTAGCAACAACAGTAATGTTTAATTTGTGGGATTTCAAAAAACATGTATACAAGTAAAATACATTATGATAACATATGTTGGAATGATTAATACATGAGCATTTTAGACTTTAATACGTTTTCATGTTAAAATTTCTAAACAGCTACTAAAATAACAGAAACAGAATATAAAACTTGCAGAAAAGGTAAACAATGGAAAGATTATGAAAACCTCAGGCAATCCAAAAAAAAGACAATGAAAAAATAAGCAGAAACAGTAATGTAAATAAAAGGCAAAAATAAGATGATAAAAATTCAAATGTAGCAATAAGCTCAATTGATCTCAATGAACTAAACTTTTTTGTTAGAACAGGTTGTCAGTCTGTACTTAGAAAGATCTAGCTCTATGTTGTTTATGAGGGGGCTGCCTAAATTATAAAAATTGAAAATAAAAGGCTAAATGAGGATATATTAGGAAAATATTTATGTAAAGTAAATTAGTATGGTAATATCAGACAAAGCTTTAAGGCAAGAATTACTATTATAAACAAAATAAATCACTGCATATTGCTAAAAGGTTGAATTCCTTTGGAATAACAGTTCAAAACATGCATGTACATAAAAGCATAACTTTAAATCATACAAAAAATGCTAAATTATTAGGATACATATTCTTAAAACCACCATCATTATAAGCAATATTAAAATAATGCCCAGCCAGAAAAGCTGGAAATTCAAAAAATAAGAGTGCATCTCCCCCTGCAAAGGAGCGCAGCCCAACACCAGCAATGGATCAAAGCTGGTCAGAGAATGACTTTGACGAGATGAGAGAAGAAGGCTTCAGTCCATCAAAATTCTCAGAGCTAAAGGAGGAATTACGTACCCAGCGCAAAGAAACTAAAAATCTTGAAAAAAGAGTGGAAGAATTGACAGCTAGACTAATTAATGCAGAGAAGGTCATAAACGAAATGACAGAGATGAAAACCATGACACGAGAAATACGTGACAAATGCACAAGCTTCAGTAACCGACTCGATCAACTGGAAGAAAGAGTATCAGCGATTGACGATCAAATGAATGAAATGAATGAGAAGAGAAACCAAAAGAAAAAAAAAGAAAAAGAAATGAACAAAGCCTGCAAGAAGTATGGGATTATGTAAAAAGACCAAGTCTACGTCTGATTGGGGTGCCTGAAAGTGAGGGAGAAAATGGAACCAAGTTGGAAAACACTATTCAGGATATCATCCAGGAGAACTTCCCCAACCTGATAGGGCAGGCCAACATTCAAATTCAGGAAATACAGAGAATGCCACAAAGATACTCCTCCAGAAGAGCAACTCCAAGACACATAATTGCCAGATTCACCAAAGTTGAAATGAAGGAAAAAATCTTAAGGCCAGCCAGAGAGAAAGGTCGGGTTACCCACAAAGGGAAGCCCATCAGACTACCAGCAGATCTCTCAGCAGAAACTCTACAAGCCAGAAGAGAGTGGGGGCCAATATTCAACATTCTTAAAGAAAAGAATTTTAAACCCAGAATTTCATATCCAGCCAAACTAAGTTTCATAAGTGAAGGAGAAATAAAATCCTTTACAGATAAGCAAATGCTTAGAGATTTTCTCACCACCAGGCCTGCCTTACAAGAGACCCTGAAGGAAGCCCTAAACATGGAAAGGAACAACCGGTACCAGCCATTGCAAAAACATGCCAAAATGTAAAGACCATCGAGGCTAGGAAGAAACTGCATCAACTAACGAGCAAAATAACCAGTTAATATCATAATGGCAGGATCAAGTTCACACATAACAATTTTAACCATAAATGTAAATGGACTAAATGCTCCAATTAAAAGACACAGACTGGCAAACTGGATAAAGAGTCAAGACCCATCAGTCTGCTGTATTCAGGAGACCCATCTCACATGCAGAGACATACATAGGCTCAAAATAAAGGGATGGAGGAAGATCTACCAAGCAAATGGAGAACAAAAAAAAGCAGGGGTTGCAATCCTAGTCTCTGATAAAACAGACTTTAAACCATCAAAGATCAAAAGAGACAAAGAAGGCCATTACATAATGGTAAAGGGATCAATTCAACAGGAAGAGCTAACTATCCTAAATATATATGCACCCAATACAGGAGCACCCAAATTCATAAAGCAAGTCCTTAGAGACTTACAAAGAGACTTAGACTCCCATACAATAATAATGGGAGACTTCAACACTCCACTGTCAACATTAGACAGATCAACGAGACAGAAAGTTAACAAGGATATCCAGGAATTGAACTCATCTCTGCACCAAGCGGACCTAATAGACATCTATAGAACTCTCCACCCCAAAACAACAGAATATACATTCTTCTCAGCACCACATCGCACTTATTCCAAAATTGACCACATAATTGGAAGGAAAGCACTCCTCAGCAAATGTAAAAGAACAGAAATTATAACAAACTGTCTCTCAGACCACAGTGCAATCAAACTAGAACTCAGGACTAAGAAACTCAATCAAAACCGCTCAACTACATGGAAACTGAACAACCGGCTCCTGAATGACTACTGGGTACATAACGAAATGAAGGCAGAAATAAAGATGTTCTTTGAAACCAATGAGAACAAAGATACAACATACCAGAATCTTTGGGACACATTTAAAGCAGTGTGTAGAGGGAAATTTATAGTACTAAATGCCCACAAGAGAAAGCAGGAAAGATCTAAAATTGACACTCTAACATCACAATTAAAAGAACTAGAGAGGCAAGAGCAAACATTCAAAAGCTAGCAGAAGACAAGAAATAACTAAGATCAGAGCAGAACTGAAGGAGAGAGAGACACAAAAAACTCTCCAAAAAATCAATGAATCCAGGAGTTGGTTTTTTGAAAAGATCAACAAAATTGACAGACTGCTGGCAAGACTAATAAAGAAGAAAAGAGAGAGGAAGCAAATAGACGCAATAAAAAATGATAAAGGGGATATCACCACCGACCCTACAGAAATACAAACTACCATCAGAAAATACTATCAACACCTCTATGCAAATCAACTAGAAAATCTAGATGAAATGGATAATTTCCTGGACACTTACACTCTTCCAAGACTAAACCAGGAAGAAGTTGAATTTCTGAATGGACCAATAGCAGGCTCTGAAATTGAGGCAATAATTAATAGCCTACCAACCAAAAAGTGTCCAGGACCAGATGGATTCACAGCTGAATTCTACCAGAGGTACAAGGAGGAGCTGGTACCATTCCTTCTGAAACTATTCCAATCAATAGAAAAAGAGGGAATCCTCCCTAACTCATTTTATGAGGCCAACATCATCCTGATACCAAAGCCTGGCAGAGACACAACAAAAAAAGAGAATTTTAGGCCAATCTCCCTGATGAACATCGATGCAAAAATCTTCAATAAAATACCGGCAAACCGGTTCAGCAGCACATCAAAAAGCTTATCCACCATGATCAAGTGGGCTTCATCCCTGGGATGCAAGGCTGGTTCAACATTCGCAAATCAATAAACGTAATCCAGCATATAAACAGAATCAAGGACAAGAACCACATGATTATCTCAATAGATGCACAAAAGGCTTTTGACAAAATTCAACAGCCCTTCATGCTAAAAACGCTCAATAAATTCGGTATTGATGGAACATACCTCAAAATAATAAGAGCTATTTATGACAAACCCACAGCTAATATCATACTGAATGGGCAAAAACTGGAAAAATTCCCTTTGAAAACTGGCACAAGACAGGGATGCCCTCTCTCACCACTCCTATTCAACATAGTGTTGGAAGTTCTGGCTAGGGCAATCAGGCAAGAGAAAGAAATCAAGGGTATTCAGTTAGGAAAAGAAGAAGTCACATTGTCCCTGTTTGCAGATGACATGATTGTATATTTAGAAAACCCCATCATCTCAGCCCAAAATCTCCTTAAGCTGATAAGCAACTTCAGCAAAGTCTCAGGATACAAAATTAATGTGCAAAAATCACAAGCATTCTTATACACCAGTAAGAGACAAGTAGAGAGCCAAATCATGAATGAACTTCCATCCACAATTACTTCAAAGAGAATAAAATACCTAGGATTCCAACTTACAAGGGATGTAAAGGACCTCTTCAAGGAGAATTACAAATCACTGCTCAGTGAAATAAAAGAGGACACAAACAAATGGAAGAACATACCATGCTCATGGATAGGAAGAATCAGTATCATGAAAATGGCCATACTGCCCAAGGTTATTTATAGATTCAATGCCATCCCCATCAAGCTACCAATGAGTTTCTTCACAGAATTGGAAAAAACTGCTTTGAAGTTCATATGGAACCAAAAAAGAGCCCGCATTGCCAAGACAATCCTAAGTCAAAAGGACAAAGCTGGAGGCATCACGCTACCTGACTTCAAACTATAGTACAAGGCTACAGTAACCAAAACAGCATGGTACTGGTACCAAAACAGAGATATAGACCAATGGAACAGAACAGAGTCCTCAGAAATAATACCACACATCTATAGCCATCTGATCTTTGACAAACCTGAGAAAAACAAGAAATGGGGAAAGGATTCCCTATTTAATAAATGGTGCTGGGAAAATTGGCTAGCCATAAGTAGAAAGCTGAAACTGGATCCTTTCCTTACTCCTTATTCGAAGATTAATTCAAGATGGATTAGAGACTTAAATGTTAGACCTAATACCATAAAAACCCTAGAAGAAAACCTAGGTAGTACCATTCAGGACATAGGCATGGGCAAGGACTTCATGTCTAAAACACCAAAAGCAACAGCAGCAAAAGCCAAAATCGACAAACGGGATCTAATTAAACTAAAGAGCTTCTGCACAGCAAAAGAAACTACCATCAGAGTGAACAGGCAACCTACAGAATGGGAGAAAATTTTTGCAATCTACTCATCTGACAAAGGGCTAATATCCAGAACCTACAAAGAACTCAAACAAATATACAAGAAAAAAACAACCCCATCAAAAAGTGGGCAAAGGATATGAACAGACATTTCTCAAAAGAAGACATTCATACAGCCAACAGACACATGAAAAAATGCTCATTATCACTCGCCATCAGAGAAATGCAAATCAAAACTACAATGAGATACCATCTCACACCAGTTAGAATGGCAATCATTCAAAAGTCAGGAAACAACAGGTGCTGGAGAGGATGTGGAGAAATAGGGACACTTTTACACTGTTGGTGGGATTGTAAACTAGTTCAACCATTATGGAAAACAGTATGGCAATTCCTCAAGGATCTAGAACTAGATGTACCATATGACCCAGCCATCCCACTACTGGGTATATACCCAAAGGATTATAAATCATGCTGCTATAAAGACACATGCACATGTATGTTTATTGTGGCACTATTCACAATAGCAAAGACTTGGAATCAACCCAAATGTCCCTCTGTGTCAGACTGGATTAAGAAAATGTGGCACATATACACCATGGAATACTATGCAGCCATAAAAAAGGATGAGTTTGCGTCCTTTGTAGGGACATGGGTGCAGCTGGAAACCATCATTCTTAGCAAACTATCACAAGAGCAGAAAACCAAACACCGCATGTTCTCACTCATAGGTGGGAACTGAACAATGAGAACACTTGGACTTGGGAAGGGGAACATCACACACTGGGGCCTATCATGGGGAGGGGGGAGGGGGGAGGGATTGCATTAGGAGTTATACCTGATATAAATGATGAATTGATGGGTGCTGACGAGTTGATGGGTGCAGCAAACCAACATGGCACAAGTATACATATGTAACAAACCTGCATGCTATGCACATGTACCCTAGAACTTAAAGTATAATAAGAAATAAAAATAAAAATAAATAATGCCCAGCAATTGATAAACAGAAAAATTAATTAGGATAAGGAACATTTACCCAACACAATCATCAAACTTGATACTTTGACTCCAATACCAAGCTGTTAGAGAAAAATTATCCTTTTCAAGCATCCACCAAACATTTATGAAAACTGACTAGTTACTGGAATCTGTCTGATTAAATTATATAGAACTGTTATGCAGACTGTATTCTCTGATCACAATGCGACTAAGTTAGAAATACCTTACAAAAATGTTAATAGAGTACAATCACACATTTTAAAATTTAAAGACAATATGGGTCAAAGAAAATATGGAAAATAGAATGGAATAAAAATGAAAATATTAATATGAGATTTATTCAATGCAGATAAAGCAGTACTTACATATTTTTACAGTTGAAACTTGAACAACATAGGGGTTATGGGTGTCAACTCCCTGCACAGTGGAAAATCAATGTATAACTTTTGACTCTTCCAAAAATCAATTACTGATAGCCTATGTTGTCTGGAAGCCTTAATAACATAAACAATCTATAAACACATATTCTGCATGCCATATGTGTTATATACTGTATTCTTACAATAAGCTAGAGAAATGAAAATGTTATTAAGAAAATATTAAGATGAAATATATGTATTCCTCATTAAGTGAAATTGGATTATCATAAATGTCTTCATTCTTGTCATCTTCAGGTTGAGTAGGCTGAGGAGGAAGAGATGGAAAAGATGAGGGGTTGGTGTTACTATCTCAGGAGTGGCATAGGTACAAGAGGTGGAGAAGGTGGAAGAGGAGGCGGGAGAGACAGGCATGCTTCGTGTAACTTTATGGAAATACATCATAATTTCTATCTGCCTTTTTTTTTTTCATTTCTCTAAAAATGTTTCCATGTAGTACCAATCCTTCTTCCACTGTTTGCTTTAATTTCAGTGCCCATATCATAGAAGGGTCAACGTTGTAAAGGAAGTCAAAAACAGCCTTGAATCATTGAAACCCTTCTGCCATTTTTTATGGTGGCAAATGATAAAATAGAATAGTATCTTCATATATTTTATGCATTCATGAAATACATAACTTTTTCCTATTTTTTCAGTATTTCTAGGCTACGTGCTTTGTCTGCAAGTGGTTTCACATTGTTGCAAATCTCCAAAAACATTTCCAATGTATTTATTGAAAAAATCTATGTGTAAGTGGACCTGTGCAGTTCAAACCTGTGTTATTCAAGTGTCAACTGTATCAGAAACGAGTGACTAAAGCTTATAAGCTAACCCTACAACTTAAAAATTAAAAAAATAAAATAAAATAGCAATATCATAAACCCAAAGAAAGTAGAAAGAAAGAAAGAATAAAAATAAAAGCAGAAATTTATGAACTAGAAAACAGAATCAGCAACACAACTTTGGTTTTTAAATGAAGTGATAAATAAAATTACTCAATGTTGACTTAGTAATTTTTAAGAAATGAGATAAAAGTCCAAAAATACTAGGAATAAAAAAGGGGACAGATGCTTTGTTATTCCTAATAAAGATGCGGAAGAAACTGAAAAGATAATATTATATGTAACATGTCAATAAATTAAAAGCCTGAATGGAATGTTAACACTCTTGAAAAAATACAACATCTTTTCTCAAGAGGAAAGAGAAAATTTGCATAGTCTTATAAAATAAATCAGTGGTTTAAAATCTTTTCACAAAAGAATGCTAGGATCGGATGATTTTATAAGTAAATTCATGTAAATACTTTCAAATATTTAAATAACAGGTAATTCCACAATTTTTTTCAGCACATTGGGAAAAGAGAGAAAAATCTCCAATTTATTTTATGAGGCTATTAAACTTTATTATCAAAACCAGACAATTATGGAAAACAGTATGGCAATTCCTCAAGGATCTAGAACTAGATGTACCATATGACCCAGCCATCCCACTACTGGGTATATACCCAAAGGATTATAAATCATGCCGCTATAAAGACACATGCACATGTATGTTCACTGCGGCACTATTCATAATAGCAAAGACTTGGAATCAACCCAAATGTCCATCTGTGACAGACTGGATTAAGAAAATGTGGCACATATACACCATGGAATACTATGCAGTCATAAAAAAGGATGAGTTTGTGTCCTTTGTAGGGACATGGATGCAGCTGAAAACCATCATTCTCAGCAAACTATCGCAAGAACAGAAAACCAAACACCGCATGTTCTCGCTCATAGGTGGAAACTGAACAATTAGATCACCTGGACACGGGAAGGGGAACATCACACACCGGGGCCTATTATGGGGAGGGGGGAGTGGGGAGAGATTGCATTGGGAGTTATACCTGATGTAAATGACAAGTTGATGGGTGCTGACGAGTTGATGGGTGCAGCACACCAACATGGCACAAGTATACATATGTAACAAACCTGCACGTTATGCACATGTACCCTAGAACGTAAAGTGTAATAAAAAAACAAAACAAAACAGACAATGGTAGTATGAAAAAGGACAAATTACAGGACAGTCTAACTTACTAATATAGACACAAAAATTCTACAGAAAATAATAGGCAAATTAAAGCCAATGAAATATATGTAATTACTAAGCTGAGTTTCATAGTTATGATGTTTGTTCAATATTAGAAAATCACCACATTCATAGATTAAAGAGGCAGGGCACAGTGGCTCACGCCTGTAATCCCAGCACTTTGGGAGGCTGAGGCAGGTGGATCACCTGGGGTCAGGAGTTTGAGACCAGCCTGGCTAACGTGGTGAAACCCCGTCCCTACTAATAATACAAAATTAGCTGGGCATGGTGGCACATGCCTGTAATTCTAGCTACTCAGGAGGCTGAGGCAGGAGAATCGCTTGAGCCTGGGAGGCGGAGGTTACAGTGAGCTGAGACTGCGCCATTGCACTCCGGCTTGGGTGACAAAAGCGAAACTCCATCTCAAAAAACAAAAAACAAAAAAACCCCCAAAAAAACAGATAGAAGAGAAAACGTATATATAATCATCTTAATAGATGCAAAGTAAGAACAATAATTAAGACCTCAAATCCATTCATATTCAAGATAAACTTAGTAAATTGGAATAAAAATGAACATCTTTGATAAGTATCTACCAAAGAACTGCAGAAAACATTATTTAAATTATGAAATGTCAAAACATTCCCTTTAAAATCAGGAACAAACCAATAATGCTATTACCATTTCTATTATACAGTTTACTGCTATCTTAACACAGTAAAATAAGAAAAATAAACAAAAGGTATACAATTTTGAAAGGAAGAACCGAGACTGCCATTATTGCAGATGATAGAATTATCTACATAGAAAATAAACCGATTATTTGTTTTGAACTAGTAAGAGAGTTTAGCAAGATTGCTAGATATGGGTCAATATTTATGAGCCAGCATCTTTATAATCATCAACAAGCAGTTAGAAAAGCATGTATATTTAAGAGATACTATTTACACTGGTAAAAAATAGCGTTTTGGCAATAAACATAAAGATGTGCAGAACTTTTAGAAAATTATGACAGTCTATTGAAATATATTGATAAGACCTAGACAAAAAAGACTTTATCTTTTCACAGAGAGAAAAGCTCAGTATCATAAAGATATCAACTCAAATTCATATCCAGATTCAATCTCATTCCAATTAAAATCTCAGTATGGATTTTCTTAGAATTTGATGATTTCTGGAAATATAAACAGAAGAGCAAAGAGCTCTGAATAGTTGAGATAGTCCTGAGGAAGAATGAAGTAGAAGGGCTTAGCATAAGTGATATAAAAAATTATTCCAAGCTCACAATTAATTACAATAGCATATTTTTGGCAAAGGTGTAGAAAATTAGATCTGTGGATCAGAAAAGAGAGAATAGAAGCAAACTCACACTTGTTTGGAACCTTAAATCTTACAGAGCTGGCATTGTAGATTAGGAGTGCTAGGATGACTGGCTATCTAAAGGAGAAATACCGTCAGATGCCTACCTCACATTATATTCAAAATTTAATTCCAGTTAGATTAAGATGAAATTGATAAGCCTTCAGGAGAAAGTATAGCCTAGTATCATCTTTATAACTTCTAAAGAGGGAAGGATTTTATTACTCAAAAATATAGGTTATAAAAGAAAACATTGCTAAATTTAACCACATTAAGATAAAAAACTTCTGTTCCTTAAAGTAAATCATCAACAGATAGAGAAGAGAAGTCACATTTTGGGGGGAAATACTTGCAAGAAAACTGCAAAGACTTAATATCTCCAGTATGTAAAGAACTCCTAGGAATTCATGAGAAAATGGGCAAAAGTCATGAATAGGCATTTCATAGGAAAGGAAATATGAATGGCCAGTAAACAAATGAAAAGATATTCAACCTCATTAGTGATTAGGAAGAAAATGTCAATGAAAACTGGCATGATGTACTATTTCATACCACTAGACTGGGAAATATTAAATGGCTAGTTTGTCAGCAACTGACATCTGGTCACAGTGGGGGTGAAGGGCCAGTGCTGGGAGCTTGGAGACCAGCAAGGACACTGCTCAGTCATCTCGCTGCACCCCTTTGGCTTTTAGTTACTCAGCTATTGCTTTAGTATCGTTTAACTGTATTCTATAGAGAAACATCATATTGCTTTAAAAATGTTTTTGCTTCTTTTCTTTTCCTTCTCCATTTGGTGACTGTGTGCTTTATGTAGGCATTCCATTATTTACCTTCATTTTCAGAGAACCTAGTAACTAAACTTTCCATAATTTACTCTAAGGCACTTTCCATTTATTTCCAAACCAGTGTCTTTTGTTCAGTGGATCACACACATTTTTCCAAATTTTGCTTCACTGAAGTTTAATGGCTTATTTTTTCCATTTCTGGGAGTCTCCTTGGTCTTAATGGGAAAAATGACCAGCATATTCAAAGACCCATTTGGCTGCTGTGCAACCCTGTTGATTTATCATCAATAGGTAAACAGAAACTCCTTATATTTTTTTTAAAGTCATGCTTGAGATCTTTCTTTTTTAAACAACTCTCAGACAAAAATTGCTTCATATGCTTTTGCAGATTTTATTTGGAGCTCTTTACTTCCATTTTGTCTGATCAGGGTGTCTGTAATCCCAGCAATGCAAATGAGAGGGCCTCCAGGCGACCACAGTATTCCCTCCTCCCATCGGGTATGGCTGGCACCCCTCTCCACACACCTGCTGTGCCCTAAGCTAACATCCTCTACCTTGCAACCTTATTTGAGAAACTCTCTGTGTGAAGCCAGTGGGTGTAGAAATAGCAGGTGACTCCCTTTCAGCAGTTTTGGTGGCCAGAGAAGAATTATTGCTTCCTTCACTTTGTGGCTCTGGTAAGTGCCCAAGAGGTGTAGTCAAAAAATCAACACATTAGTAATCCAGCAGGACTGACTCCAACTGTTTAACATGGCCCAGCTCAAATGTCACATCCTCGGTGATGCCTTCTCTGACCCCTTTCCTCTCCTAGTCACAGTTAAACTGCACCCTTTGTGCTCCCACAGCCCTTTGTTCAAGTTACTAGTATAGCATTTGTCACCTATTGTCATTTTAACATTTTAGAAATTGCATTTGAGTATGGTAGAAGGGCAAGAGGGTGGATTTTCAAGAAGGTCAAATTTGGATATCCAACCTACTCTTTTGTGTTCAAGTTTGAGACTTTGAGTGAATACCCTCTCTGAACCTCAGTTTTCTTATCTGTGTGAGAGATTATGAGATTATATAGAGGAGAGCAGATCATACATAAAGCAGAAGCCTTGCCTTTAGCAGGTATCTAGCAAATGTCAGTTTCGTTTCATTTCTTTTCCTGCTTAGATGTAAACCTGTTTGTCTCTTTCCACTAGATCGTGAAATCCTGCAGGGAGATGCCTTGACATGAATCTTTCTAGCTCCCAGCTCTAGCACAGTGTGCTATACAGATGTTCAATACAAGAGTGTTAGATGCTGGATCAAAGGAATGCCATGTCAGGTCCTGGAAAACTTGGCACAACTTACTGACCAGGCTCCTATGACAATGCATATGGGCCTCTGTTTGGTTTGCTCCATTATTTAGGCTTGAGGGTGATGAAGGGAGACAGGGCAACTTAATTTTAAGTCCACATAGTCTTCAAACTCAAGGTAGGTCAGTGCAGACTCCTTGTTAGAATTACTATTTGGAAAGTTGTGAGTTATAAATTAGAGGACCAGATTTGCTTGTTGAAAAAATACTGAGCTAGAACTTGGAGGCATGGTAGCTGTGGGCAAGGCTTTGCCTACAGTTGAGGTGCTTCCTAGGGAATGTTCCCACAATACCAATAAGGATTCAGATCAAGGCTTGTTGGCCTTCTTCCATGGAAAAGCACACGCATTTGGCTGAAGAAAAAAAAAGTAACTTGGCAGGAATTGTACTGCTTTAAAGTCTTCTCAATATCTGAACTAATTCTCTGTCATCACACATAGCTTCAAGCTACTATTTCATATGAAAAATCCCCTGGTGTAATTATTACAGATAGTGTGACAATGACAGAAGTTGATGGAAATCTCCTAGTAAGAGGTAAATTATAGAGATACATGATGGTGATGGCTTGTGAGTAGTGTGCACTTTTTGGAGATCTTTTTCTCTTGGCTGTCTCCCCGACAATGCTTTCCAGACCAGTTCCTGGTTGAAGCCTATGTAAAAATCTGGCATTTCACATCTTTTCAGTTAAGTCAGCACCCACCATGAGTCAGACGCTGTTTCTCCAGTCTAAGTACTGGGGATATAGTGGGAAGCAAGACAGACAAAGTGTCTGCCCTCAGGGAGCTTCCATTTTAGTGTGCCAATAAATTCCTGTTATTACTTCCATTTTTGGTGTTTTGGCTTTCATTTCCCTATATTCAGTTTGTCTAGTGAATTCCTTAAGACCATTGGGAGCACTCCATTTTGCTATTTAAGGTTTTTGACTTCTCCTTTCCACTTGAAAGTTTATTTATTTTTAAGGCTATGATATGGTCATAAGCTTTTAGAGCTAGATGATATTTGAGTTCGTGTAACCCAACAATGAGCCTTGGAGATGTATGGGTTTGTCCAGTCACATGGCACCACTCCAGTGGGTGGGGCCCAGCTGACTCCCAGTGTTGCTCTCATGTTTCCATTACACTGCCTCCCTAATTTCCTATCTCATGCTTATTGTGGTGCATATTTCCTTTATTCAGCAAACATTTATGGATTCCAACTTCATGCCAAGCCTTGCACTAGACAGGAGACACAGACATACATAGATCCTTTCCTTAAAGAGAGAATGGGCTTCCTTTGTGTATTCATCTCTCTTTATTTAAAATTTCCTCATATTTTGACAAAATTTGCTGACTCTTCATATGCCTCTCTCAAATCTCTCAATGTTTTACAGGTATTTTTATTTTATTTAAATTATACTTTTGTTCTTATTGATATATAAATATACCCTCTATTCACTTCTCTGTTTGATATGGCATTTTACATGGTAAACAGGTTTGTATAAATAAGCACTTTTCAATTAGATTTTCTTACAGAATGATCCTAAATTTTTAATTTCAGACAGTTACTTTTCATATTTCCCAGCTAATACAGATGAAATTCCTTCTTACACCACTAAGTGACCTGTGGGAGTGTAGCAGCAGTTTGAGACCTAGCTACATGTTGGATTCGCGTAGAGGGAGGGACTTTTAGAAAATACTGATGCTGGGACCCCACCCTAAACAAATTCATTCAGAATATTGAAGCGGGGAACTAGACATTGGTATGGTTGAAGACGCTCCTGTGGGAGTCTAACCTGCAGTCAAGATGTAAAGTGTTCTATAGGACAAATATCGTTTCCTTCCATAAGTTTTCTCTTACGTGTCTTTTAGGACAATTTTATTTATAACTAGCTCTTTTTGCACAATTCAAAGTTATATATCGGTTACTAGAGGTGACATAATTTTCAAACTTTCATCAAATATCTTAAACCCCATATATCTGTATTACTACATTGATTTGTATAAAGAGCTCCCAAATCAGTATTAATTTTTGATATTTTTTTCTCTAAAATAGGAGCTTTTCTTTTCACTCAGTGCTCTACCTTTTAGGGTTCCATGTGCTTCTATTTAAACCCCATGTTCCAGCTTGAAGGTGTGTTTCTCCGTAATTGTGGTATTCATGCTTTATTTCATCTCCCTGCTCTACACCCCATGGGGGCCCCCTTCTTTTTGGTCTTTTGCTGTCTCAGGCTGTGTTACTGCATCTTTCTGTAGACTTGGAGTCTGAGTTTTGTACAGAGAGTTATTGTTTTTATTATTTTCGTTTTTTCCTTTTATTGATTTTCTTGAAACTTTTCTGCTGCCTTAACTTCTTGTCCTAAAATTGATTCTTTGGAAGCCAAGATTTTGTTCTCCAGGGTTTTGATACTGAAAAAGAAACAGCTTTCTAATTTTCTCCACTGTTTTCTTGATGCATTTCATGTTTACTCCTAACAATTTTATATTTTCTTCTCCATATAAAAACCTGAAATACGTATTTGTCTATTCTTACCCTTTGTCTCACCTGCAATGCTTTGTGGTGCCATTTTTTTTGGTCTGACTTACTATGTAACCCCTCTTTTCTGTGTCAACATTTGTATGACCTCTCCAGCTATGCATATAATACACGACCCCATTTATGCTCACATTCAAAATTCCTGGCAAATATTTAACCCTCCCTTTTTGTCATCATAGATCTCATGAACAATCATAATTTCCTCTTGCAAATGTCCAGCTTGTTACTTCCAGTGGGACTGTTAATACAACATCCTATCTTTTTAATTATGTCACATAATTGCTTTTATTCACGACTTCATTTATTCTTTAAGTAAGTGATCTGGGGGGTCCAAAACCACCCAGATGCATCTCTATATAGTTCTTCTCTGAGTGCAGCTCCTTTCTTTCCTCAGTACAATTTTTCTAAACAAATCCTATTTCTTGTTGCTCCGGGGGTCACTGCCAAGTCCTAACTGTAGGTGATTTCGATTTTTGCAAATAGATGCTTGGACACATCCTGTAGTCACGGAACACTGGTACTGAGGTAGGTGCTACCTTTCCTCTGCACTATGCCATTTTGTCTTATTTGGGCTTTCTTGGATTTTCCTCCATGAGCTTTTGGTCTCACAGGGCATCTTTCTCTTGCTCGTAGTGTATGTTGCTCTATCGATGATTGCTTCTTATGTGAAATTGGTGGGCTGGCTGCCACTGACTCCCAGCTGCATAAACTAATTCATCCCTGGAGCTTGGCTTCCCTGTGCACTTACACATTGTTTTTCCTGCTCACCCCACTCAGAGCTGCCAATATACCAGTTGCCTTGGATTCCTTCTGCTTTTCCTCACTAGCATATGGTATGGTCTGACCTAGTGAAGCTGAGTTTCAATTTCACTGAGAAAAGAGGCACTCTGATGTAAGCTGAACATGAAAGTAACAGAATAGAGACCCCCCTCTCTCATATGTGCAACAGCTTTTTCTTGAGAATTTGATCTATGCCAGGGACTTGGCTAGTATGCAATGAAGTTACCAATATGAGTAAGATTTTAGTTCTGACCTTAAGGAACTTTGTAACTAATGGGAGAAACAGCAAAGTTTATCCATAATTAATGCACATCAGCAAATAGATTTTTGTTATTAGAAAAGGTAGAGTAAGCTGGTGCTGAAGAGAACAGGCTTTGAAGCCAGATAGACCTGGACTTGAATTCGGACTTCACCACCCATAAGCAAGTTGGCCTGGGGCAAGTTCCTTAATATTTCTACACTTCCCTCTCTTGTCTGTAAAATGATTCTAAGTGATAGTTCTTAAAACATAAGATTGTCATTAAGATTAAGTGAATTAATAGAGGTTACATGCTTACTCAGTAAATGCTCAGCAAATACTGTTTTTAAAAATAAAAGTGCTATGTACAAGCTACAATGAGAATACAATGGGAGAGTCAAGGGAGATTTCTGGGAAGAGGTGACACTTAAGTTGAGTTTTGAAGGACAGGTAGGCAATAGATAAATGAAGAAAATAGCACATGCAAAGATACGAAGGTGTGAAATAATATCAGTGTATAAACTCCAAAAAATTTATTCTATATGGGCATACCAGAAAAATTCATCACAGGAAGAATGGTGTCTGAGGGAGAGACAAGGTCAGAACTCATTTAAACAGAAGGAATTCTGTAACGAAAACCACGTCACTCATCTACAGAGTGCCAAGATGAGAGAGACGCAACATCAAACTTTCAAAGATGTCTAAAGATCTCCCCTTGAAATATCAAGCAGAAAGAACTGCAGAAAGAAAAAAAAAATATGGCAGACTTTAATTTTTTTTCTTGTAAATTCATTTAAGTGCCTTATAGATGCTAGATATTAGATCTTCATCAGATGCATAGTTTGCAAAATTTTTCCTATTCTGTAGGTTGTCTGTTTACTCTGTTGAAAGTTTCTCTTGCTGTGCAGAGATCTTTAGCTTAATTAGATCCCATTTGTCCATTTTTGCTTTTGCTGCAATTGCTTTTGGCATCTTCATCGTGAAATCTTTGCCTGTGCCTATGTCCTGAATGGCATTGCCTAGGCTGTCTTTCAGGGTTTTTATAGTTTTGGGTATTTTAAGTCTTTAATCCATCTTGAGTTAATTTTTGTATATGGTATAAGACAGTGGTCCAGTTTCAATCTTCTGCATGTGGTTAGATAATCCTTTCCTTATTGCTTGTTTTGTCAGGTTTGTTGAAGATCAGATAGTTGTAGGTGTGCTGTCTTATTTCTGGGTTCTTTGTCATTTCATTGGTCTGTGCCTATTGTTGTACCAGTTCCAAGCTGTTTTGGTCATGCAGCCCTGTAGTCTAGTTTGAAGTCCAGTAGTGTGGTGCCTACAGTTTTGTTCATTTTGCTTCATTTTGTCCATTTGCCTTGTCTATTTGGGCTCTTTTTTGGTCCCATGTGAATTTTAAAATGGTTTTCTTTTGTTCTGTAAAGAATATCATGGCAGTTTAACAGGAATAGCACTGAATTTATAAATTGCTTTGGGCAGTATGGCCATTTCAGCAATATTGATTCTTCCTATCCATGAGCATGGAACGTTTTTCCGTTTGTTTGTGCCATCTCTGATTTATTTGAGCAGTGGTTTGTAGTTCTCCTTGTAGAGATCTTTCACTTCCTTTCTTAGTTGTAGTCCTAGGTATTTTATTCATTTTGTGGCAATTGCGAATGAGAGTTTGTTCATGATTTGGCTCTTGGCTTAACTGTTGGTGGTGTATAGGAATGCTAGCGATTTTGTATCCTGACACTTTGCTGAAGTTGCTAATCAGCTTAAGAAGCTTTTGGGCTGAGATGATGGGGTTTTCTAGGTAGAGGATCATGTCATCTGCAAACAGGGATAGTTTGACTTCCTCTCTTCCTATACTATGCAGCAAATAATAATACAAAAATGAGATCATGTCCTTTGCAGGGACATGGATGGAGCTAGAGGCCATTATCCTTAGTAAATTAACACAGGAACAGAAAGCCAGATACTGGATGTTCTCACATATAAGTGAGAGCTAAATGATGAGAACACATGGACACATAGAGGGCAACAACACACACTGGGGCCTGTCACAGGGTGGAGTGTGGGAGGAGTGAGAGGATCAGGAAAAACAACTAATGGATACTAGGCTTAATACCTGGGTGATGAAATAATCAGTGCAACAAACCCCCATGACTCACGTTTACTTAGGTAACAAAGCTGCACATATTTCACATGTACCCTTGAACTTAAAAGTTAAAAAGAAAAGAGGTGGCAGAAATGATGGCATCCTGACACTCTGTTAGAAACATATCCAAAAGCCCACAAACTTGCAACCTGTACCCTCCTACAGACCCAAGACTGCTCAGATCCAAATCCACCACATTAAACTTTTCACTAGTCTCTCTCTGCTTTTTGTTATCAGACACATAAGCATGTAGTCTAAGATCTTAATGAAAGAGCAAAGCAACTTGGTGCTATGACACCTGAGTCTAACAGCTGTGTGTGAATGACCTGCAAAAAGAAAAGCAATACTCCTTGTCTAAGCAACGTAGACATGGCTGTGCTGTGTCCTGTAGACACCCAGGGTTGAATTTGTGCAGTCATTGCCAGAAAAGTACACCACACCCACATGTCAAAACAAACATGATATCCAGGGAAGGAAAATCAAGGTTTCAGTTGTTTCTTTTCTTCCCTCTCCAAATCCCAAGAATCCAGTGAGTTTTAATAACACTTCTAAAATGTCAGGAGAAAAAAAATCATACTTTTAGAAAGGTTGAAACAACCAAGGGGGTCTTTTGTGGGATCTAGTTTCACTCTGAACCCCTTGGGGATGGTAGGGATGCAGGTGTGCCTTGCTTTAAGAAAATGCTGTGAAAAAAATCAGGCACAGAATACAGACTTTAGGAGGTGATTATTCATATTATAATATGCATTTTAAATGTATCTGAATCACAATCATAGATTTGCTTTAAAAAAGCAGTCTGTTTCCTGTGAATCAGTGCCCATTTTCAGATTGTTAATTTGGTAGAGTTGGGAAGAGAGTGTTGAGAAATTTAGCGTTCAAGGATTAAATAAGTATTTTTATTTACGGAAGATACATCAAAAACAAAGACTAAGCATTTGTGAAACATTTGTGAAACACTGAGAAGGGAAATGGTCTTTATTGAGTATTATGTGTAAGGCACTTTATATATGCTGTGGAGATAAAATTTATTAAAGCATAATTCCAATTTTTCTTCCTCCTTGTTCTCTGCCTCGTAGTCAATGCAACTTCTTTCTTCATCTCCCTTGTAAGAAGAGACCTGAAGTTGTGGCCAGGTTCTTATAATTTATAAACCCAGAATGAGGAAAGTAGGTAGAGAGTGGAGACCGGACAGTTTAGGAAGAAAGTGGGAAGGAAACAAGAAAACAAAAGCTGGTACAGACAACAATATTGAGGAGAGCTTGGCAAAAGTGTCACCTAGTGAGGGACTTGGAAGGGAACTGTAGAGAAGCCATGGATTATGAAAAGCAGAAAATTTTAAAAGTCATGCTTTCAAGTTATAAATGGAGTTTCCTTTATGTTTTCCAAAAGGTACAAAGACAGATTAACTTGCTTTTGAATCTTGGACTATTCTACTTTGAATGTGAAAATACATTGACATTTGTGCGGGAGGAGGCTCTGAGATTTATGTCATCTCATTTAATCCTTCAATAACCACCTGAAGTAGGCATTTTATTTTTATATACAGATGAAAAGACTGAGTTACAAAGATGTTCAGAGACATGCCTAAATCACACAGCTACAATATGGCACTGCCTGAATTTTAAAATAGATCTGTCGACTTTAAATAAACTTATAAATAGCATAGGATTGAATTGTGTTTTCTTAACCAAATCTGAGTCTTTGGATTTCAATAAGAAATTTTAAACCAGTTATACTTATTGTTAAAAGTGTTATGTTTGTTTTTCTACAATCTTTTGATATTATCTTTCTGTATTCACGTCAACTGCCATTTCTCATTTTCTGCAATTTCTTCTTTTGCATATGGAATAGAGCTTTAAACATTTTTTTCTCTTCTCCAATCATTTAGAAAATTTTAAACCTATTTCAGTTCAGCTGATGGTTAGCCTTAAGATATTCAAAAGCATTTCTTATGAGTGTTATCTTTTCTGTTAAACAAAGTCAATAATGCATGTGTTTTGATTCTTTTCTATGTAAAATGTTGTGACATGTTTTCTCTCCTATCCTTGTCTCACATATTCCCTTCCTCCCTCTTAAATTTGTATGATTTTATAAATACAATACCTGTGTTTTATTTATATTCTCTTTTAATAATTATTTTTGATATTTGCATTCAGTTTTTATCAACTATAATTCTCATTTCAGCTACATAAATATACAACAGTTTCTTCCATATTCTGGAAATGGGTTACTTGATAACCAAATTATCGTCCTATCTTTCAGTGCTATATCTTTAGGTATTTAATGTGTTTTAGTGAGGTTTTTAGTGGAAGGGTGAGTAGGAGAGGAGGGAAATGTTAAGAGCTCTAAATACACATCTTTAATGAGGGCAAGCTAACAGAAAAATTAATAAATAGAAATATAACCTCATTGGCCAGGCCTGGTGCCTCATGCCTGTAATCCCAGTACTTTGGGAGGCCAAGGTGGATGGATCACCTGAGGTCAGGAGTTCGAGACCAGCCTGGCTAACATGGCAAAAGCCCATTTCTATTAAAATTACAAAAAATTAGCTGGGCGTGGTGGCACACGCCTGTAATCCCAGCTACTTGGGAGGCTGAGGCAGGATAATCGCTTGAACTCAGGAGGTGGAGGTTGCAGTGAGCCGAGATTGCACCATTGCACTCCAGCTTGGGCAACAAGAGTGAAACTCCATAATCTTATTATAGAATAAATAGCTAAAATATTTAACATTAGTTGCTTGGAGAATGGTAAAAGTGAGGCAAAACTACTGTTTTTTATTACATACCTTTTAATTAGATTTTTTAAATGACTTAATTTTTGAAGTAGTTCTGTGCTTATTATACATATGTATATATGCATATATATATGCACAGAACTTCAAAAATCATATATACATATATAAATTTTAAAATCCTGGTTTAAAAAATAAGTGTGGATTCTGGATATTAGCCCTTTGTCAGATCGGTAGATTGTGAAAATTTTTTCCCATTCTGTAGATTGCCTGTTCACTGTGATGATAGTTTCTTTTGCTGTGCAGAAGCTCCTTAGTTTAATTAGATCCCATTTGTCTATTTTGGCTTTTGTTGCCATTGCTTTTGGTGTTTTAGTCATGAACTCTTTGCCCATGCCTGTGTCCTGAATGGTACTGCCTACGTTTTCTTCTAGGGTTTTTATGGTTTTAGGTCTTATGTTTAAGTCTTTAATCCATCTTGAGTTAATTTTTGAATAAGGTGTAAGGAAGGGATCCAGTTTCAGCTTTCTGCATATGGCTAGCCAGTTTTCCCAACACCATTTATTAAATAGGGAATCCTTTCCCCATTGCTTATTTTTATCAGGTTTGTCAAAGATCAGATGGTTGTAGATGTGTGGTGTTATTTCTGAGGCCTTTATTCTGTTCCATTGATCTATATATCTGGTTTGGTACCGGTATCATGCGGTATCATGCTGTTTTGTTTGCTGTCACCTTGTAGTATAGTTTGAAGTCAGGTAGTGTGATGCCTCTAGCTTTGTTCTTTTTGCTTAGGATTGTCTTGGCTATGTGGGCTCTTTTTTGGTTCCATATGAACTTTAAAGTAGTTTTTTCAAATTATGTGAAGAAAGTCAATGGTAGTTTGATGGGGATAGCATTGAATCTATAGATTACCTTGGGCAGTATGGCCATTTTCATGATATTGGTTCTTCCTATCCATGAGCATGGAATGTTTTTCCATTTGTTTGTGTCCTCTTTTATTTCATTGAGCAGTGGTTTGTAGTTGTCCTTGAAGAAGTCCTTCACATCCCTTGTAAGTTGTATTCCTAGGTATTTTATTCTCTTTGTAGCAATTGTGAATGGGAGTTCACTCATGATTTGGATGGCTGTCTGTTATTGGTGTATAGGAATGCTTGTGATTTTTGCACATTGATTTTGTACATTGATCCTGAGACTTTACTGAAGTTATTTATCAGCTTATGGAGATTTTGGGCTGAGATGATGGGGTTTTCTAAATATACAATCATGTCATCTGCAAACAGAGACAATTTGACTTCTTCTCTTCCTATTTGAATAAAATTTATAAGAAAAAAAAACCCCATCCAAAAGTGGGCAAAGGATATGAACAGACACTTCTCAAAAGAAGACATTTATGCAGCCATCAAACATACGAAAAAATGCTCATCATCACTGGTCATTAGACAAATGTAAATCAAAACCACAATGAGATACCATCTCATGCCAATTAGAATGGCGATCATTAAAAAGTGAGGAAACAACAGATGCTGGAGAGGATGTGGAGAAATAAGAACACTTTTACACTGTTGGTGGGAGTGTAAATTAGTTCAACCATTGTGGAAGACAATGTGGTGATTGAACTAGAGATACCATTTGACCCAGCAATCCCATTACTGGGTATATACCTAAAGGATTATAAATCATTCTATAAAGACACATGCACACATATGTTTATTGTGGCACTGTTCACAATACCAAAGACTTGGAACCAACCCAAATGCCAATGAATGATAGACTGGATAAAGAAAATGAGGCACATATACACCATGGAATACTATGTAGCCACGAAAAAGGATGAGTGCATATCTTTTGCAGGGATATGGATGAAGCTGGAAACCATCATTCTCAGCAAACTAACACAAGAACAGAAAACCAAACACCACATATTCTCACTTGTAAGTGGGAGTTGAATAATGAGAACACATGGACCAGGGAGGAGAACGTCTCACTCCGGGGCCTATTGAGGGATGAGGGGCTGTGGGAGGGATAGCATTAGGAGAAATACCTAATGTAGATGACGGGTTGATGGGTGCAGCAAACCACCATGGCACATATATACCTATGTAACAAACCTGCATGTTTTGCACGTGTACCCCAGAACTTAAAGTATAATAAAAAAAAAGTATAGAATAAATGTGGAAGAATACATGATATATCTAGATCACTTCCCCCCTTCTCTCAAAGAAGTGTAAGACCCTACAAACTGGGAGTAGGGAGAGTTAGAGAACACCAGGATAGTTAGATTCTGGTGAATGTCCTCAAGAATATGCCCTGCAGCCTGCCCCGTGCTGGACAGAATCTCTGGGAATTGCCATAGAAAGTCCTGGATATATTTGAGAATCCAAATATGGAGAAGTCTATGTTTCACTTTTTGTTGGGGGCCTTGGGAGGCAGTAAACTCCAGAGTTTCTTGAGCCACTGTGAGTTAGACAAATAGAAGCACCTATATAGGTGTCAAGGCAGACAGACCTAAGGCAAATCCGTCGATCTTCCATGTGCCTTGGTGCAAGGGATGAAAACTCCTTACATGTGATTGACATTGTCCAGTACCTGAGACTGGAAGACTTGGAGGATGGAAATGCCATTGTAGATGTGGTGTGATCCACAATTCCAGGACCTATAAATCCATATGAGAAGAACAACATCTCAAGTGTGGCCAGCCTGGAGATGGGATGATCACTAAGGACTGAATAGAACAATGTACAGCTCAGCAGATATCTGTGTGGAACAAATCACGACCCAGGGAGAAGATGCCTCTGGATGAGACCCTGCTATGTGAAGCTCGGTGGATCTTGAACGCCTCTCCCCACCACCCTCTTAGAGAGATTTAGGGAGAAATACTTGCTGAACTTGTCAGGACTTTTGGTTCCAAGCAAAGAAACCAACTCTAGTTAATGTGAACAGAAAAGGAATTTACGGGAAGGACACCAGAGAGTCCTCAGAATCAGTGGGCTCAGGAAAAGGGCAGAACTGCCTTCAGCCAAAACCACAGCACAGGAAGCTTCTGTTTAGATGCAGATGACACCACTACTGGCACGACCACTTCAGAAATGGACACAGGTCATCACTGCAGTCAACCTCTGCCACTCCTAGAATAGTGTTATGCAGCCACTGATGCTGCTGCCAGAATAAATCCTCCAGGGTCTCTCATTTCCTATGCACCACAGACTTCATGTCCTGGGTAGGACTATCCTGTTGGCTAACATTAGTCATGTGCCCACTCTCCAGTTATTTTTGGCTTTGATTCTGATGGGGTGGGTTTTGCTCTTCTTTATTGTGGCATCCCGTACCCTCTGCCTTACCCAAAGGAAGAAGGCTCGTGCTCATACAACCAAAATGAGTGTTCAACACTCTTGAATTGAAGATCTTGAAGCAACCTGATTATCTGGAATTAACTAATTTCTGCTACTGGAAGTTTAAGATATAATCTAAATTTAACCACAGAAAAATATAAGCTTAAATTCATACACTTGAGCTTTGGTTTGAGAAATTTGTATCTGGGTCATTCAGTGGAATGGAGAGCACCTTACCCATGCACATGAATGCCCCACGTAACCATTCAGCAACTGCCTTGGACTGCATCATTAGCCCCCTTTCAAGCCAGGAATCTCAAGGCCAAGGAAGTTAAGTGACTCTTTCACACCAGTAATTAGCAGAGTGAAGATTTGATCTTGGGGACTTGTTCTCAAACTTTGAACCCTATCAACTACATCGTGATTTATTTTCAAGATATTAGGGCCAGGTGATAACTAAATTAGACTACTCTATATCATTTGTTCTGAAACCTTGTCCTTAACATGGTGCCATTTCCTCCTATTATGATGAAAAAGAATAAATCACAATGTGGTGGATAGGGTTCCAGGGTTAGGGAGTCTGTGCATGTCAGAAAAGCTTCATGGCTCCTCCAAACACAATCCTGACATTTAATAAACCCAGCAGAATTCATCCTTCTTAGCTCACAGTCCTGTGCCACCAGAGAAGGAGAATTACCCAGAAATAAAGAGCAAAGTGCTTGTTGCCTACCCACCACATTTTATTCAATTATCTGCAAGCTCCTTTCTTCCTTTTCTACTCCCTGGGTATTGATGGGAAGAGGTGAGAAGAGAAGAAAGGCATTTTACAGGTAGTCTTGTCTGTTGTGCTTCACCTTGACTGTACTTAGGGACATCACGGATCTCTATTTCTTTATCTCCACTTAGCTGAGCAGAGTAGAGGCAGGAAATGTTTAAGACCAGCACAGTAATAGCTGTAAGTAAAAAAAAAGTATCTGTTTTCCATTAAGGAGATCAACTTCTCTGTTGGGGTTGTTATTATACCACTAGGTCAAGGGCTGCTTGTGGCTGACTGGTGCCTCTTCTGACTGGGTGGTCATTGCCCCCTCTAGCTCCTCTCTGGAGCAGGGGTCACTCTTTCTAAATCTGGCTTCCCCTGATGGAGTCAGAATGATCAGATTCCCCACTTCAAGTATTGACACAATAGGGTAATAATGGTGAGTCCTTGTTTTCAGGACGTTAGAACAAAAGAAGGAACTATTTTGCCCATGTACTTTACAGCCGTTCAATGAGGATGATTTCATGTTGAATTGCAAAATAATTACATTTTATGGTAAAAATTACACCTTATATTGGTTTCTCACATAATATGTTTACCTCTTATGTCAACCCAATTCTAGTATGGTGCCTTGCATGGTGTCACTATGTAGTAAACATTTGATGAACAGAAGAATGAAAACTCTCTAAAGATAGAAATAGATGCAAATCCCCACAACCCAACAAACTGGATGATGTTAAAAAATAATCGACAACTAGGTGCAGCTATTGTTTTCAGGGCTTTCCTTCTTTTCTTCTGTATTGCAAACTTTCATTATGATAATTTTCAAAGAAACACAAACAGAATTTTCCAATGAATCTCCATGCATCTATCAACCATCTTTCATAGCTTATATTTTTCCACTGTTATTGTCAACCCCCATTGCCTCACACTGTTTTGGAAGGGATATTTTAAATAAAAACCAAGACATTGTTTGTTTCCACTCACAATCATTTTAGTGTATATTGCAAACAGAAGAGGACTTTTAAGAAATCTACAACCACAATCCCATTATCACTTCCTCCCAAATTAACTGTCTGTAATACCATCTAACACTCAGTGTGTGTTTGGTTTTCATCTCTTCTGAGCTTCCTGCAAAGTTTCTTCTTAAATTAACATTAATTTGTGACTTAAGACTAGTACTTTTACTACTCTGTTAAAGATATAACCTCCAACACCCTTCCCTCCAAACCCTAATTGAATACTTAAAATTGCTAAATGAATAACTTACATCTCCACTGAGTCAATGAAGACTATTTAATGGAATTAACATGCTGCTGACATTATAGAAGGTGGATAAAATGGATAGCACCCCTGACCTCAACAAGCTTATGGTTTTAAGGAGGATATGGCGGCTTGGATGTCCGTCTAACACTTTATACTCAGTATGATAAAACTGATCTCATTTTCTTGCCTTTGCAGCCAGCTCCCCGGGAGTCCTGCCACATCTGACAGTGGCCTCACCATTCCCCATGACCCCCAGTCTCGACACTCGGCTCGTTTTCTTTAGCCTCCATATGTAGTCAGTTTCAAATTGGACTAATATTTTCTTCTGAAATGTTTTCCATACTCAATCTTTTTTTCTCTAGGGGGTCAGCCCTCTGTAACAAAACAAGCCAAATAAATTGTTGGAATTTACGTGAGTCCTGCCTTCTGTAATGGGGCCAATCGAGAGGGAGGTGTTAGCAGCTGTGAGGGTTTGGAGTCCAGCATTGTGCCATAAAATGCTTCTTATGAGGCAGGTCCAAGGATGCAGTGTCAGGGCAGATATACAACAATATGGTATTTGGTATCCAAGTCATAACCAGAAAAATCATCCCATAGCGTGCATGTGGTAAGTAGGGAATGGGCAAAAGGAAGTAAAGTTGGGACTAGGATTGTTGAGAATTAGATGCGGCAGATATGAGTGATGACTCCGGCTGATCCTTTGGAATTTCATTTAGAAGCAGCGAATCAATGTTTGATCGCTTTCTTTAATTTCATATGCAGCAACAGAAAACTATCAAATTACTATTAATTTATCAGTTTCCAACAAGACTTATTTATTCTCTCACATTTCTGCAGGTCAGAAATCCAGGCAGCTTGACTGGATTGTCGGCTCAGGGTCTCTCATGGGGCTGTCAAGGTGTTGGCCAGCCTGGGATCTTATTTAGAGGCTGGGGAAATCAACTACCAGTTTTATTATCATTTTAAGTTATAAAATAGAGAAAAAGACTGTCTTCAAATGATGGGGATGATTTCTACTTTATCTGTAGTTTTTTCCACTGTGGCTCTGATACCAAGAATGAACACAGTCTTTCTACTAGTTTTCTCAGATTGAGCAATGGTTTAAGGTTATATTTAACATTGAAGCCCATTCTCTCTGTTTGTTAAAACACACACACACATAGAATCTTATAGGTTTGTGTATTTTATATTTAAATTAAATTCTTATAACTTCATGACCTCACCTCACTGAAAATTGAGATGGTAAGACCCATTGCCTTTTCTCGTTGATTTCAAGGCCAGGGCCATCTGAAATATTTAGTGTATTTAACACATGAACACATCAACAATAAACTTTCCATTTTTTTTTTCAAGAAGGCTTTTCTTATTCAGTTTACAAAAATTATTAAAAATACGTCTCACTTTTTCAACTCATATATACTCCAGGTTTTCTTATACTCTACTTTTTTTCTTATTGGATTCAGGAGTTTGCTAATTTCAATTTTTATTTCTGAGGTTAACATTTGAAAATGATGGAGAATTTTCAATAAGCTCAATGATTATACCAAATATGTGATTAAACATTTGTGAACATACTGCTCAGAAGAAAATAACCTTTAATTTTCTTTCAAACCAATGAGGACACCACTTTTTTTTCTTAATATGGGATTGCAATTAGGACTTATTTATTTCTTAGCATTTTAGAAAAAATACCTCTCAGCCTCATTGGGGATCTAATAGTTTTCCTATAAAATTAGAATTTTAAAAAGAATACATTTACTAGAAACTAAAATTTGATCCATGTACTTTGAGAACATCAATCTTAGATAAATAGAGTTCTTAGAAAACCAAAGCAATATTTATGGGTGTTTAAAAACAATATTCACAGGGTTAGGTATGTTAAAAGACAAAATTATGACAAATTTAGTTTACAGGTCTTAATTGGCTCTTATAGATGACTCTAGAATCAGGTGACACCTCATTCTATAAAGTAGAATGAGTGTTCCATTTTGCTGAGCAGGGGAGGTTGGTTTTATGGATAGAACAGGGCTAAAGAAAGCTGAAATGGAGAACGAAAAGCAGATTGGTCATTTCAAAATTACTTTCCTTGTGAAGGGGTGGTGGACTTCCTTATCATGACAGCTAAAACCTACCCATTTGGGGATTTGGCTTCTCTCTTCTGATTTCTTGGAAGTTAAGATAAACAACTCATTTTTGATTTAGTGGTGTGGAACCTTAGCACAAGTGACTCCATTTTGGTTTAGTCTGTTGGGCCCTGGTGCAGGAGTTTAGTCCAAACACATGGCCTTCTACAGATTTTATTAATAGGTACTATTACCTGATCAAAATGAGATGACAAGATCTATTTTCAGGTTAATTTCTCAACTCCAAACCAATTTTGATATAGTGTTGACTTAAATAGCACCCTATAGCAAACTATCCAATTCAAAAATTATTTCTATTTTAATGCCTTCAGGTATTTTGCAATTTATGTTCCATTTCATCCAGAATGAACTGGCTGAGAAGAAGTAGTTAGGGATGGCTTTTGTGCACCTGTGTTTCCATCATTCCTTTTTCCTCTTTCTCTGAGCAGATCCTGCTGGACCAAAGCAGTGGTGGTGGGAATGCCTGGCCCCAGAGTTGATGCTCTGTGAATCGTTTTTGAATAGATGAATGAATGAATGAATGAATGAGGATGGCATAAAGCAGGAAGGGGAATTATTCTGGAGTGCTTGGTTTTTAGCCTCTCCAAGGCAGCAGGTGATTTTCAGTAACTGAGCACAGAACAGCTGCTTCCCATCACCTTCCTCAAAACTCCAGCAGTGAGTGTTGCTGTGACCTCAGTCTTGCTGGCACTTACTGCCCAGGGAGGACGTGCAGGTTCAGAAATCTTGTGAAATAGAGTCAAGAAAATTTACAGGATGCCTGCTGGGCAGGGGGTACCAAAAAGACCAAATGGGAGTTTATGTAGTGACTGTACCAGCAAAAACTTCCCCTGGTGGCTGGCCGTGAAGTCCAGAATTTGGCTCCTAATGTCATCAAGAGTGACACATGTTATTGATGGCACTGCTTCCTGGAATCTACTTAAATCTTGCAAATTTTTTTTCTTGCTATCTTTATTTTTCTCTGTCACTTTCTCTCTCTTTCCCTTCTTCTCTTTGACACATACTCTTTATATTTCCATGGTGGTGCTGAGCTGGTGTACAGAAAGTGACTTTACTTGGTGTCTGCTGAGGCCAAGGGGCAGCTTCTTCTGTGATAGGCACATTCGTGAACTCAGGGTCGTACTCCAAGAACATCTAAAGATGATTCAGCATCAGCATGAGGTACTTTGAGTTTTTTGGCATTTTTGAAGCTACCGGGGAGGGGGACAAAAAGGTGGAAATGAATCACTTCATGTAAATAAAACTTCAATAGTACTTTTCTGGAAAAAAACAGAAACATCCCATCATAGAAACGGCAGTCTCCAGGCCAAGAGGGAAGTGAGCAGGGAGCAGTTTGAACATGCACCAGGTCACCTCCTGGAGTAGTCTGGTCTTACCTCTGGGTAAAAAAAGTTCAGGCAAGAAAAGTAAGGAAGGCAAATGTGTGAGTAAATATTATGATGAGAATCATGGTCAATAGTTGACAGAAGAAAGAATAAAGCAGCCAGGTAGAAATGTGTTAAGGAATTTCCTTCCTCCCACAACTTTAAGATAAGATTCTGGAATTATTGTTGTTGTAATTATTATTATTATTTACAGAGAAAATTCACAGTGGCTAGTGGTTAGGGTTTGTTTTCTGTCCTGATATGACTGGTGTGGGGTCTTGGTTTGTTAAATTGTTTTCTCATGCAAGCTGTATTGTAAGACCTAACATTTCAAGTGCTGCCTTGACATCTTTGAACCTCACAAGTCCCCCAAAGCGTAACCATGAATTTCTCTGCATTTCCTAGATATGCCTTCTGCTAAGTGGAAAAGGCTTGCCCTGTCACCCACCTGTGATTATTTCCCCCATTAGCCAGACTGGCTTCACCCAACCCAGTCGTCAAACTAACAGGTTTCATTTCTCTGCTGGACTGTAAAATTATTCCAACAGTCCATGGGAACCAGGGGACACCTCCATGTCTTAATATTATAAAGCCTGCCTCTCAAAGGCTGTGGTTGCTTAGTTTATTCCCATGTGCAACCCCTTTGTGGCCCTGCCTGCATGGCATACAGTGTCTTCCTCCCTCAGGCTATGGTATATGCGACTAATAAACTGCTATCAATCTCATCTGTTTAACATCAAGTGTTGTGTGTTCAGCCATCTCATACTATTTAGTGTGGGAGACCCCTTCTCTACCAATAGGGTGAATGAGAGTTATCAGAACATGTGCACACTCATGACTTCAGGGTATTGACCAATGCTTGGCTCATCCAGTGGTCAAAGTCCTATTCAAATTTCTGGGGACGCTCACCTACAGATGCATGGAGAGCCAATGCATAGCCAGAATAAGGAATCAGTACGTATAGAATTGACCTTCCAATCCTCAGATTTTTGAAGAACACCTCATGACCCAGACACAAAGCAAGGATCAGGAGTCTAAGCTTATCCTATGAAAAAACTGACCACATCCTGCTCTATCTCCACACACCTGTCTTTCCCCAAAGTAAAGCACATTCCTTAAGACTCACAATATTCTGCATCAGCCATTTATTCTTATATCTGGGAACTGTAGTTCTTGAAGTCTCTTAATTGCATTGCTTTAAGATGGATTCCATATAGAAATATCAACATGGAAAAACAATGTAAATATTGCTTAAACTAAATTCAGAAACAAGGTACTACCTGAGGTATTTTCAGCTTAATTAAAACAGCCATGATACTAAACAGTTAAGTTGCACTGACTTGCAGTTATTACTTTATATTTGGCTTTGTTATTGTGTGTCAAAAAAGTTTGGTTCTCTTTTTCCCTATATAGAACCTCAAAATGCCATCAGTCCATGGGATGTTTTCTTTAAACTGGTCAATTTGGTGGAGTAATTTATTAAAATAAGTTTTTAAAAATATAGTTTTCTCTTTATTTTATAAAATGAGTAATGCAAGCTGGGATGTGGAGCTATAAAGTCATTGCAAAAAAATTACACAGCAAAACTGCTATTTTTGGCTTCTAATTCTAACCCGTTTGCCAACTTGTTGCAAGTTATACTTATCAAGGGATCATACACTTTTTCCATCTTGTTTCATCTTGAACCCCAAAATGCTAACAGAGACCATGAATGGTATTTGATTTAATTAGCTAGTGTTGCTATTGCTTGCGGTATCTCCCAACTCTAAATATCTCTAAAAATAAGCTGCTTTTGAATCCAGCTTTTAAGTGACATAAATTGTATTCACAAGAGTAAAAATCATTACTTATCTATGATATATCTGTTTATGTTTCCACTGGAATGCTTTATCACACAGTCCTTAGTTTGTTATAAAAGGATGGATCTATAACAAGTCAGCAGAAACCACAGGCATTCCTTTGGAATAACTCAATGGGAAACAACAAAAAACAATGTTTAAAATTAAATATTTAAAGAAAGTAATTTAATTTTACTCCCTGTGAAATTTGAGATGTTGAAATTAAACATCCATAATATATAGTACACAGGTGCAGTTGCTATTTTGCTATTTTTTTTTAAAGGAGGTATTTAGTGAATATTATTTTGGCCATTGAAATTAAATATTTTTTTTTACCTATTTTACACAAAGACAGACTCTCTCCAAAACAAAGGATAAAAAAAGTTCCAGAATTTAAGGAAAACAATTGCCAAGTTCAGATATGAAGCTCAATAAAGCATGTGGTAGACAGAATGCTAGGATGACCTCAGAGATTTCCTCTGCCTCAATTCCCCATGGCTGTGCAATCCCTGGGACTGTGAATATGATGGATTCTATTCTGTGATTAGGTATGTCATATGGCACAGTTGACTTTAAGGTAGAGAGACTATCCATATAGGCCTGATCTAACCATAAAGGCCCTTTCTTTGGCTGGTCGTAGAAGGGGAAGTCAGAGACTTGAAGCATTTGGTGCACTGTCACTAGCTTAAAGACGGAGGCAGCCAAGTGGCAAAAAAAAAAAAAAAAAAAAAAAAAAAAATGTGAACTGTGTCTAGGGGCTGAAAGCAGACCCTACCTGTCAGCCAGAAAGGAAATGGGGAGCTCACATCACTGCAAAAACACCAAAATTCTGCTAACTGCAAGAATGAACATGGGAATGAACTTTTCTTTAGAGCCTCCAGACAAGAAGTCAGGGGGTTTTTATCACCAACATCTTGATTTTGGTCATATGATACCCTGATCAGAGAACCCATCTGTGCCATGCCAGAACCTCTGACCTGAAGATGGATGCTCTAATAAGAGGGCACTGTTTTAATATGCTAAGTTTGTGATACTTTGTTACATGGGAATATAAAGCTAACACAGAGCATAAAATCATATTTTATGAGACATGTAAGTAGGAAATTTTAGGGGTTAATTCAGCAAGAGGATACAGCAATTACAAATATATATTCACTCAACACTGGAGCACCAGATATATAAAGCAAATATTATTCGAGCTGACGACAGAGATTGATCCCAACACAATAATAGCTGCAGGCTTCAACACCCCACTTTCAGCATTGGACAGATCTTCCAGACAGAAAATCAACAAAGAAACATTGGACTTGGTCTGTGCTATAGACCAAATGGACCTAATAGATATTTGCAGAACATTTCATCCAACAGCTGCAGAATACACATTCTTTTCCTCAGCACATGGTCTATTCTCAAGAATAGACCACATGTTAGGTCACAAAACAAGTCTTAGCACATTCAAAAAAAATTGAAATGATATCAAGCATCTTCTCTGACCACGATGAAATAAATCTGAAAATCAATAGGAAGAATTTTGGAAACTATACAAACACACGGAAATTAAACAATATGCTCCCACATGACCAGTGGGTCAATGAAGACATTAAGAGGGAAATTAAAAAAAATTATTGAAACAAATGATAAAGGAAACACAGCATACCAAAATCTATGGAATACAGAGAAAGCAGTACTAACAGGGAAGCTTATAGCTGTAAGTGCGTACATCACAAAAGAAGAAAAACTTCAAATAACCTTATGATGCATCTTAAAGAACTAGGAAAGCAGGAGCAAACCAAACCCAAAATAAGTAGAAAAAATAATAAAGATTGAGCAGAAATAAATGAATTTGAAATGAAGAAAATGATACAAAGGATCAGCAAAACAAAAATTTAGTTTTTGAAAGATAAAAAAAAATAGACAAACTTTTAGCCAGACAGAAAAAAAAGAGAGAAAACCCAAGTAAACAAAATTAGAGATGAAAAAGGAGACATTATAACTAATACCGTAGAAATTCAAAGGATCATTAGTGGCTACTATGAGCAACTATATGCCAATATATTAGAAATTCTAGAAGAAATGGATAAATTCCTAGACAAATGCAACCTACCAAGATTGAACCAGGAAGAAATCCAAAACCTGAATTGACTAATAACAAGTAACAAAATTGAAGCCATAATAAAGTCTCCCAGCAAAGAAAAGCCTGTCACCCAATGGCGTCATTGCTAAATTCTACCAAACATTTAAAGAATAACTAATACCAATCTTACTCAAACCATTCTGAAAAACAGAAGAGAATGGAACACATTCAGTCTCATTCTATGAGGCCAGTATTACCCTGATACCAAAACCAGACAAAGATACATCAAAAAAAGAAAACTACAGGCCAGTGTCACTGATAAATATTGGTGTAAAAATCCTCAACAAAATACTAGAAAACTGTTCAACCACACAAATAAAAAGATCATTCATCATGACCAAGTGGGGTTTATGTCAGGTATGCAAGGATAGTTCAACATATGAAAATCAATTCATATAATACATATCAACAGAATGCTGGACAAAAACCATATGGTTATTTCAATTGATGCTGAAAAAATATTTGATAAAATTATACATCCTTCATGATAAAGACCTAAGTGTTCATCAACAGATGATCAGATGAAGAAAATGTGGTACATATACACAATAGAGGTCATTATGTTAAGTGAAATAAGTCAGGCACAGAAAGACAAACTTCACATGTTCTCACTTATTTGTGGGAGTTAAAATTAAAATAATTGAACTGATGGAGATATTGAGTTGGAAGTTTGGTTACCAGAGGCTGGGAAGCATAGTGGGGGATTGGCAGGGTTAGTGGGGATGGTTAATGGGTACAAAAAATAATTAGAAAAAATGAATGAGACCTAGTATTTGTTAGCACATCAGGGTGACTACAGTAAAAAAATATTTAATTGTACATTTTAAAGATTATAATTGGATTGTTTGCAACACAAAGGATAAAAGCTTGAGGTAATGGGTACCCTATTTACCCTGATGTGATTATTATGCACTGCATGTCTGTATCAAAATATCTCACATATATTTATAAATATCTCATGTATTTATATATACATGTATTATGTACCCACAAAAATTAAAATTTACAGAAAAAAAAGTGGGAATGTGGCTTTATATGAGCTTGACAAGAGTAGACTAAAGTATTATGACACTTGAGTGTTTGTGTCTTGAGAGTCTAGAGAATATTACTAATTCATAGATCCTCTCAAATAAGTGAAAAATTTCCCCTAAATACATGGAGTGGGTCACCGTGCCTGCCCCCAGCTATTGCTTAATCAGTTTACTTAAAGATTATATGTATTTAAGATGTACAGTTTGATGTTTTGTCATATGTATACCGTGTGAAATAATCACCACAATGAAGCTAATTAACATACCCATCATCTCACATATTTACCTTATTTGTTTTTTGAGAGATGAGAATACTTAGGATCTGTCTACCCTATTAGCATATTTCAAGTATATAGTACAGTATACTTATTCATCAACAGAACTTTACATTGTTTCCATATCTTGGCTATTGTGAATAATGCTGCAATGAACATGGGAATGCAAGTATTTCTTTGAGATCCTGATTTCAATTCCTTTGGATATATACCCAGAAGTAAGATATCTGGGTCACATGATAGTTCAATTTTTAATTTTTTGAGGAACTTCCATACTGTTTTTCATAATGGCTACACCAATTTACATTTCCACCAACAGTGTACCAGCGTTCCCTTTTATCCACATACTTGCCAACACTTGGCCACCTTTTTTTGTGGGGGGACAGAGTCTCGCTCTGTGGCCCAGGCTGGAGTGCTGTGGCACAATCTCAGCTCACTGCAACCTCTGACTCCCTGGTTCAAGTGATTCTCCTGCCTCAGCCTCCCGAGTGGCGGGATTACAGGCACGTGCCACCATGCCCAGCTAATTTTTGTATTTTTGGTAAAGATGGGGTTTCACCATGTTGGCCAGGGTGGTCTCAATCTCCTGACCTTGTGATCTTCCCACCTTGGCCTCTCAAAGTGCTAGGATTACAGGCACAAGCCACCACACCCGGCCCCTTTTGTATTGTTTAATAATAGCCATCCTAACAGGTACGAAATGGTATCTCTTTGTGATTTTGATTTGCATTTCCCTAATGATTAGTGATGTTGAGCACCCCTTCATAAAATTATTGGCCATTTGTTAAGTCTTCTTTGGAAAAATGTCTAGGATCTCTCTACCCTCTTAGCATAAGTATACAGTATTGTTACCTATAGTCACCATTGTATACATGAACGCTCCATAACTTACTTATCTTGCATAATTGAAACTGTATCCTTGACCAACATCTCCTCATTGCCCCCTCCTCCAGCCCCAGTAACCACCATTCTCTTCTCTGTCTCTTTGAGTTTGACAAGTTTAGATTCCACATATAAATGAGATAATACATTATTTGTCTTTCTGTCCAAAAATGTCGAAAAAGATTTTTACCTGTTTTTACATTAGGTGTTCTTCTGTTTGTTGCTATTGAGTTGTATGAGTTCCTTATATGTTTTGTATATTAACCCCTTTTCACACATATGGCTTGCAAATATTTGCCCTCCTTCCATAGTTTGCTTTTTCATTTTGTTTGTTGTTTCCTTTGCTGTAGAGAAGCTTTTTAGTTTGATGCAGTTCCATTTGTTTAATTTTGCTTTTATTGCTTCTGCTTTTAGTGTCATATCAAAAAATCTTGCTAAGACCAAAGTTAAGGAGTGTTTCCCTGTGTTTTCTTCTAGGAGTTTTACAGTTTTCTGTCTTGGATTTAAGTCTTTCATCCATTTTGTTTGCTTATTTATTTGAGAAAAATTATATATGTTTGTGGTATATAAATGCTTTGATATATGTATACGTTTTGGAACAGCTATATTAAGCTAATTAACATATGAATTACTGCATATACTTACTTTTTGTGATGAGAGCACTTAAAACTACTCTTTTAGGAATTTCCAATTATACAATATATGGTTATAAACTATAGTCACCATGATATTTACCATAGATCTCTTGAACTTATTCTTCCTGTCTAACTGAAATTTTGTACCCATTGACCAACATCTCCCCAGTCTCTTCACTCCCCAGTGTCTGGTAACCTAATTCTACTCTCTGCTTCTGTGAGTTCCAATTATTAAAATTTCTTATATAACTGAAATCATACAGTATTTGTCTTCTTTGCCTGACTTATTTCACTTAACAGAATGTCCTCCGGATTCATCCATGTTTTAGCAATTGACAGCATTTTCTTCTTTTTAAATGCTGAATAGTATTTCATTGTGTATATATACCACTCTTTTTCATTCATTCACACATCGACGAGCACTTAGGTTAATTTAATCTCTTGGCTTTTGAGAGTAATGCTATAATGAACTCAGGAGTAGTTAGTTACCTCTTCAACACACTGATTTTATATCTTTTGAATGTATACCCAGAAATGGGACTGGTGTATCATATGATAGTCCTATTTTCAGTTTTTTGAGGAATCACAGTACAGTTTCCAGTCTTAGCTATACTAATTTACATTCTCACTAATCATGTATAAGGGTTCCTTTTTTCCCCACATCCTTGCCAATACTTGTTATGATTCATATTTTTGATAATAGCCATTCTATCAGGGGTGGGGTAGTATCTCTTTGTGGTTTTAATTGGGTCTCCCTGAGAATTAGTGATGTTTAACCTGTAATTACATCAAACTAAAACGTTTCTGCATAGCAAGGGAAACAATCAATAGGGTAAAGAGAAAACTGATGGAATGGGAGAAAATATTTGTAAACTATACATCTGATAAAGAGTTAATATTCAAAATATATAAATAACTCAATAGCAGGGAAACAATCTGATTTTTTAAAAGGCAAAAGACCCAAAAAGACATTTTTTCAAAAGAAGACAAATAGCCAACAGGTATATGGAAAAAATGTGTGAATCTATTTTGAATTTATTTTTGTATATGGTGGAAGACAAAGGTCCAATTTCATTCTTTTGCATGAGGATATCCAGTTTTCTCAACAACATTTATTGGAGAGACTAATGTTACTCCATTGTGTATTCTTATAGCCCTTGTTGAAGATTAGTTGACTGTTTATGCCTGGATTTATTTCTGGACTCTCTATTTTGTTCCATTGGTCTATGTGTCTGTTTTTATGACCAGATGATACTGCACTAATTACTACAGCTTTGTAATATAAATTGAAATCACATAATGTGATGCTTCCACCATTGTTCTTCTTGCTTAAGATTGTTTTAGCTATCTGGGGTCTTTTGTAGTTCCATAAGAATTTTATAATTTTTTTTTCATTCCTGTAGAAAATGCCATTGGAATTTTGACAGAGATTGCATTGAATCTGAAGATAGCTTTGAGGAGTGTGGACATTTTAACAATATTAATTCTTCGCAATCACGAACATATCTTTTCATTTATTTGTGTCTTCTTCAATTACTTTTATCAATGTCTTACAGCTTCTGTTTAGATTCTTCATCTTGGCTAAATTTATTCTTAAGTATTCTTTTTGATACTGTTATAAATGGGACAGCGTTCTTAATTTCTTTTTGGATAGTTTGTTTTTAGTATAGAAACACTACCCATTTTTGTATGCTGATTTTGTAAACTGCAACTTTACTGAATTTGTTTATTAGTTCTAACAATTTTTGGTGGAGTCTTTAGGATTTTCTAAGTATGTAATGATGTCATCTTCAAATGGACAATTTTACTTACTCCTTTTGAACTTGGATGCTTTTAATTTCCTTGCTGCTTAATTACTCTGCCTAGGACTTCTAGTAGTGTGTTGAATAGAAGTGAAAAACGGGCATCCTTGTGTTCCTGAGCTTCGAGGAAGGCTTTCAGCTTTTCTCTCCCAAATTTGTTGAGAGTTTTTTTAAATCATAAAATAATTTCAAATGTTGTCAAATGCTTTTTCTGCATTCATTAAGATGATTGTAAGATTTTTGTGTTTCCTTCTGTTAATGTGGCATATCACATTTATTGATTGTTGAACCATTCTTGCATCCCAGGGATGAATCCCAGTTGATCATGTGTATGATCCTTTTTATGTGCTATTAAATTGAATTTGCTAGTATTTTGCTGAGAACTTTTACATCTATGTTAATCGGGAAGGCTAGCTTATGATTTTGTTTTCTTGGAGAGTCCTTGCCTGGCTTTGGTATCAGGGTAATGCTGGCCCCATAAAGTAAGTTTGGAGGTTTTCCCTCTGCTTCAATTTTATGGAAGTGTTTAATAAGGATCAGTGTTAATTCTTTAAATGTTTGGTAGAATTCACCAGTGAAGTCATATGATCCTAGGCTTCTCTTTTTTGGGAAATTTTTGATTACCAATTCAACCTATTTTCTATTTCTTGATGATTTAATCTTGGTTGCTTATATTTTTCTGGGTATTTATTCATTTATTTCTAAGTTATCCAATTTGTTGTCCTGTAATAGTTCTTATAGGACAATACATTGTCTTATAACAGACACTTATAATTCTTTGTATTATTATAAGTATTACATTGTTTTAATTATTTGTATTATAGAAACATTTCTGTGGTATCAGTTGTAATGTCTCTTCCTTCATTTATAATTTTATTTATTTGAGTTCTTTTTGTCTTAAGGTAGCTGAAGTTCGTCAATTTTGTTTATTTTTTTCAAAAAACCAACTGTTACTTTTATTGATCTATTGCTTTTCTGGGTTTCATTTTATTTATTTCTGCTTTGATCTTTGTTATTTCCTTCCTCCTGCTCACTTTGGGCTTAGTTTGTTCTTTTTAAACTCCCTTGAGATATAAAGGGAGTTGAGATCTTTCTAATTTGGCATTATAAATTTTCCTTTAGAACTGCTTTTGCTGCATCCCATACGTTTTAGTATGTTCTGTGTCCATTTTTGTTTGTCTCAAGATATTACCTGGTTTTCCTTTTTGATTTCTTCTTTGACCCATTAGTTGTTTAGGAGTGTGTTAATTTCCACGTATTTGGAATTTTTCAATTTTCTTTGCTACTGATTTCTAGTTTCATACTACTGGGAAAGGAACATTTGTTTCATACCATTGTTGGAAAATAATTCTTAGTCTTATAATTTTAGTCTTCTTAAAGTTGTTAATGTTTTTTGTTTCCTAACATGTGATATATCCTGGAGAATGTTCTATTTGTGGTTGAGAAAATGTGTATTTTGTTGCTGTTGGATGGAATATTTTTTCTATGACTGTTAGGTCTATTGAGTGGTGTTCAAGTCTGCTGTTTTATTATTGATTTTCTGTCTGGATGATGTATCCAATACTGAAAGTAGGATATTGAAGTCCCCAACCATTGTAATCTTGCATTTGGTCTCTCTTTTCAGATCTTTTAATATTTCGTTTATATATTTTGGTGCAACAATGTTAGGTGCATATGTACTTATACTTTTTATACTCTCTTGATTAATTGACATGTTATCATTATATAGTGACCTTCTTTGTCTCTTTTTACAAAAATTCTATTTTGTCTTATATAAGAATAACTCCCCTCCTCTACTTTGTTTACAATATATACACTTTTGCATCCATTCACTTTCAGCCAATATGTGTCCCTAAAGGTATAGTGAGTTTTTAGTATGCAATATATTGTTGAGTCTTGTGTTTTATCCATTTATCTACTTTGTGTCTTTTGATTGGAGAATTTAATCCATTGACATTTAAAGTAAGTGTTGATAACTAAATACTCATTATTGATATTTTATTAGTTGTTTTTCAAATGTTTTATTTTTTGTTCCTTTCTCTCTAGCTGTCTTCCTTTTTGAGTTCATGATTTTTTTTGTAGTGTTCTGCTTTGATTCCTTTCTTATTTTTCGTGTATCTACTAAAAGGTTTCCCTTTGTGATTACCATTTATAATTCTTTGTGATTGCCATTTTATAATTACAAAATGTTTACATAATGTTTGTAATGTTATAAATTTTTTTTTAACATGTTGTAATTATAACAGACTGATATGGTTTAGATTTATGTCCCCACCCAAATCTCATGTTGAATTGGAAGAGGGGCCTGGTAGGAGGTAATTAGATCATGGGGGTAGATTTCCCCTTTGCTGTTCTCATGATAGTAAGTGAGTGCTCATAAGAGATGATGGTTTAAAATGATGTGGCACTTCCCCCTTTGCTCTCTTTCTCTTCTGCTCCACCATGGTAAGACGTGTTTGCTTCCTCTTTGCCTTCCACCATGATTATAAGTTTCCTGAGGCCTGACAGTTGTGCTTTCAGATAAGTCTGTGGAACTGTGAGTCAATTAAACCTCTTTTCTTTATAAATTACTCAGTCTCAGGTGGTTTTTTATAGCAGTGTGAAAATGGACTAATACACAGATTATTTTAAACTGGTAAAAACTTTGATTTCAGTGACTACAGTTATTTTTAGATACTTCTATCTTTAAATTTTTATGCTATCATTTAAAGTGATTTATGCACCACCAGTACAGTATCGAGTATTCTGAATTTGACTATATACTTACCTTTACTAGTCAGTTTTATACTTTTATATATTTTCATATTGCTATTTAGTTTCCTTTATTGAGACATGAAGAACTCCCTTCAGCATTTCTTGTAAGGTAGATCTAGTGGTGAAGAATTCCCTCAGCTTTCATTGTCTGGAAAAGTCTTTATCTTCCTTCATTTCTGCAGGACAGCCTTGCCAGGTAAAGCATGCTTGGTTAGCAGGGCTTTTTTTTCCTTCATCACTTTGAATATATCATCCCACTCCTCGCCTGGAAGGTTTATGCTGAGAAATCTGCTGATAATGATACACGAGCAGAGCAGGGAAGTGCTTAGTAGAGAAGGACAGGGTCCCTGGTGAGGGCTCCACCCTTGAGCCTGTGCCCACGGACCCAAACGAGGACAGGCACTCCTGTTTTTGTGCCCAAATATTGCATTTTCCAAGACCACTCTGGCCCACCATGTCCCCCATCCTGTGCCTATAAAAACCCGGAGACCCTAACAGGCACAGACACAAGCGGCTAGATGTCGAGAGGAACACACTGGCAGAGGAACACACCAACAGACAGTAGCAGGCCATCAATGGTGGAATGATGCAGATGCCGAGGGAAATTTGGTGAGGGCAGTTGGAGGAGCAGCTACTGAGTGGCCCGACTGCAGGGGAGGACCCCCTTTCCACTCCATCCCCCTTCTGTCTCCCCATCCATCTGCTGAGAGCCACTTCTACCACTCAATACAACCTTGCACTCATTCTCCAAGCCCACATGTGATCTGATTTTTGGGGTACACTAGGGCAAGAACCCCAGGATACAGAAAATCATCCGTCCTTGCAATAAGGCAGAGGGTCTAATTGAACTGATTAACACAAGCCACTTGTGGATGGCTAAGCTGAAAGAGTATTCTGAATTTGACTATATACTTGACTATATACTGTAACACACACGCTCTGGGGCTTCAGGAGCTATAAACCCTCAACCCTAGACGCTGCTGTGGGGTCAGAGCCTATGCTCCCCATGACCTGCCCGTAGGGGTTTGAGCTGTGGGCACTGAAGAAGTGAGCCACACCCCCATCACATGCCCTGTGAGGTGGATAAAACTCCTCCCATTTCGATAGTCTTCTGAGTTTCTACATTGGCTGCAATGTGTCTTGGTGAATATCTCTTGTTCAGTCTATTTTTGGTTCTATGGATATCAAAGTTATGTTAATTTGTCACCCAGACTTGAGAAGTTTTCTGTGACTATTTTTTAAAGTAAGTCTTCCTCTCCTTTTTCCCTGTCCTTTCTGGCACTGTCGTTGTAGCAGGACGAGCTGCAGACAAAACTCCTCAGACACAAAGTTAAAGAAGGAAGGGGTTTATTCGGTCAGGGGCATTGGCAAGACTCCTGTCTCAAGAGCTGAGCTCCCCAAGTGAGCAATTCCTGTCCCTTTTAAGGGCTCACAACTCTAAGGGGGTGAACGTGAGAGGGTCGTGATCGATTGAGCAAGCAGGGGTAAGTGACTGGGGGCTGCATGCACCGGTAATTAGATCAGAACAAAACAGGATAGGGATTTTCACAATGCTTTTCTATACAATGTCTGTAATCTATAGATAACATAACTGATTAGGTCAGGGATTGATCTTTAACTACCAGGCCCAGGGTGTGGCACTGGGCTGTTTGCTTGTGGATTTCATTTCTGCCTTTTAGTTTTAACTTTTTGTTTCTTTGGAGGCAGAAATTGGGCATAAAACAATATGAGGGTTGGTCTCCTCCCTTATCATAATGCTTATGTTGTTTTGTTTGATGTTATCTCATAAGTTATGTAGGCACAGAGTTATTTACATCCATGGATGATTGTCAAAATTGATGTTTCTATGAAGGTATAAGGACTAGAATCTCCCAATGTACCACCTTGCAGTTACATTAGTATCTCTATTCCTGAATTTAGATAAATGAATGGAAAGTCACAAAGGAATTCATATGTACAGACATACCATGTTCCTGGAAGAACTTATTCTGTTCATAATCATCACTCATGGATTTTTTTTTGTTTTTTGCTTTTTTCTTAAAATAGTCATATTGCATAGACAACCAGGACCTACTCATTATCTTTAGCACCTTCCTTAGTTGAAAGTTCTCTTACTTTTTTTCCTGATAGGCTTTTTTTAATATTCAAAACATTTGCCATAGAGCTTAAAAGGATTTTTCTGATATGTCATTATTCATAGGCAGACAGTGTAAAGAAAGTTAAATGGTTTAAATATGATTCCAGTAAGAGAAACTAAGAGTAGCAGGATGGTTTGTAGCATGTTCATATGAAATGTTTTGTACTTTCTAAGAAATTCAACCTCAGGAGGACTGTCACCCCATAGAGAAATATGGCATGAATAATGGCAATGTTACTAAGTATAGCACCTTGTGCCTGAAAGCAACATCAGTATCATTTAATCTAGACTTTGTTGACAACACATAGCACGAGTACTACTTCTCTGTCCTCCTAAATTCCTTATGGATCCTTCTCACCAAGCAACACTGTTTTCCACTAATTCCAGACATAGACTCTTTCTCAACATAGTGTTCTAGAAAGTTAATAATAATATTTTGAGATTGCCTCAAAATTGAATTAGTATGTCATCCATAGTCTACCTGAAACACCCAAGATAGATTCTATGTCTTCTTCTGTAGATTAAATTGATTGTCATCTCATTCTCGTCTAGGCCTGAGGATGCAAGTGGAACTCTACAAAGAGACACCAATGTTGTTATCATAATTTTTAAACGCAAAGGCATATATATATTAAAATGCTTAAAAGACATTTCCTTGGACCAGCTATATATTGGCATCCCCAAATTTTGGATAAGGCTGAGAATTGCTGGATAGATTCACTCAGAATCCCTGAAAATTAAGTTTAGATCAAACAACTGCCAAGAGAGTGCAAAACTGATTAAAGTGTTATTCATAGTGATTTATCAATGGTTTTTCTATCAACTAAAAGGCACAACTGATTACAGTGTTATTCACAGTGATTTATCAATGGTTTTCCATCAACTAAAAGGCGGAGGAGATCAAATGTAATTCTACTGGGGCCAGTCCTTTGCTGGCACTAGTTTGAGTCATGACTAATGAGATAGGATGGAATATACTCATTAAATTTACAATTGGTAAGTTGTCTAGGGCTTTATATAACTGCGTTAATAATCAGAAAGACTGTATTATTATAAGCATGCTTGCTGTTCCATTTCTAATACAAGCAAACTGTAGGAAACAATAAAAGCATTGCGATGAATGTGCTTAAACTGTTGACAAAACTGGATTTTGCCACCTATTCAGTAAGCACATGGTGATATCAAGTGATTGGCCAAGATTTGATGGCTGCATTACAGTGGATGTGTCTCACTGTGTTAGAGTTGATGTCACACTACTAGACCATTACAGTATCACATTTTTGGGCATATGTGTGGAGAATATGTTGTACACCCAGTGCTTGTAAGGGAGAAGCTTAGAGTAAAGCATGTCATTGCAAGCATGCTTAAAACTAAAGACAAAAAATTTGGAATAAAATTGAAGCTGAATTTTTAATCTTATATGAAACAAGATAGACTACATCAAAAACTGCTGTAGGTCAGTGACTCAGTAGCTTCTAGGGTATTATATGAAAATCAACATTATTGATTTTTCTGATTCTTTCAATTTAGTTATTTGATGAAGTGAACAATATGACAGTGAAGAAGAAAGCAAGAAAAACAGCGGTTTTTAACTTTAGGAAGGTTTTATAATACAAATTGTACAAATCGTATGACATAGCAATCAAAACTTTTTGAAGTTCAAATAATTATTTAGGATGTTTGAGAGATGACTGCTGAAATGGTGAAGTGATGAGCTTTGTAGACCTTTTGTCCAATGAAGCAACCATAACTCATGAAAATTACTAAAAAAGAAAAATTAAAGCCTTTGGAAATTGTTCTAAGATCATATACTTATAAATGTGTTCGGATAAAGTACATTTATAATTAAAGAATAAATGAAGAAAAATGTATTGAATAGCATCTACTCTGTTTCAGTAAGAATTGCAGAAATCTGTGGTATTTGAGCCACAACCTGCTAACTCTCTTACTACTCCCAGTCCAGCATGATGGAATTTCTACTGCAAGTGCATGTAGCCAATAACATGGGGATCTCTCTCCCTCTCCCAAGCTCCTGATTGAGGGCTATGTTATCTTCCTGGGAGGTGTAGGTCACCAGAATTTCTCATTCCCTGTCCCAGGTCAATGTTGCAGAGGCTCTATTCCCAGAAAGAGTAGCTGAGGGACCTAGAGTTTACTTTCCCTAGTCATCCCTCATAGGGTAAAATCTCTACCCCAGGCATGGCAGGCCAAGAACACTGCGGTCCTGATTTTCTTTATCTAGTCTTGCTTGTAGGGTGGAGGCTACACATTGGGAGAGGAGAGGAAGCTGAGAAAGCCAGAGGCTGCTGTCCTAGTCTAGTGCCCTGTTCATAAAGCAGAGGTGTCATTTGAAAGAAGTAGGTTGTTGTCCCAGCCCTCAGTTTTGGAACAGTGGTGCAGAGGTATTGGCTGGGGACAGAGAAGGTCATATGGACAGAGTGCTCCAAGCTCTCCTCAGAGGAACTGGCTTTATTTGAAACAGAGTGTAGGAAAGTTCATGCCTAGATTTAAAATGTGTGATAATAGTACAATAGAGGTATATTAAAGAACTATTATATTTTACTGGAATTAAGTTAGTATAATCTGAAGTATATTCTTACAAATTAAAATGTGTATAATCCCTACAGCAACCACTAAGAAAATAACTAGGAAAATGTAGTGAAGAAATTATTAGAGGAATTAAAATGTTAATTCAGTTAAGCAAAAGTGTTAATTAATGCAAAGAAAGCAATAAAATGGAAGAGAGGATCAAAAAAGACATGCAATATACAGAGAACAAAATGTAAAATGACATGTAAACCCAACCAATATCAGTAATAACATTAAATGTGAATGGACTAAGGAATCTAAATGTGAGTGAACTAAAAAGAGTCAGAGATTGTCATATTGCATAAGTAAACAGGATCTAGCAATAAGCTGTCTATAGGAGACATAGTATAAATTCAAAGATAAAAATAGTTTTAACATAAAAGAATATAGAAAGATATCTCATTCAAACAACAACCAAAGGAAAACCAGAAGGCTACATTAAATAGACAAAATAGAAACAAAAAAAGTTACTAGAGATGAAGAAGGATATTTCATAATGATCAAAAAGTCAATCCATCAGAACAATATAATAATTATAAACATATGTATGCCCTACAACATAACACCAAAATACATAAAGCAAAACCTGACAGAACCGAAGAAAGAGGCAATTTAATAATGTTTGGATACTTCAATATCCAACTTTCAATAATGAGTAGAACAGAAATTAAAACTATTAAGCACCTGTAACTGAACATCTCCAACAACAACAGGATATGCATTCTGTGCAGGTGCTCATGAAGCATTCTCCACAATAGACCATATACTAGTATATGAAACAAGTCTCAATAAATTTAAAAATATTGAAATCATGTAAATGTACTCTCTGACCACAGTGGAATGAACTTAGAAATCAATCATAGAAGTTTGGGAAATCCAAAAATATGTGGAAATTAGTCGACACACTCTTAAGTAACTGATGAGTCAAGAGGAAATCACAAGGGAAGTTAGAAAATACTTTTAGATAAATGGAAATGAAGAAAAACATACCAAATCTTATAGGATGCAGCTTAAGCAATGTTTATGAGAAAATTAACAGCTGTAAATGGCTATATTTAAAAGGAAGAGGCCGGGCACCGTGGCTCACGCCTATAATCCCAGCACTTTGGGAGGCTGAGACGGGCAGATCACTTGAGGTCAGGAGTTCAAGACCAACCTGGCCAACATGGTGAAACCCTGTCTCTACTAAAAATACAAAACATAGCCAGGCGTGGTGGCACGTGCCTGTAATCCCAGCTACTCAGTAAGCTGAAGCGGGAAAATCACTTGAACCTGGAAGGCGGTTTCTGTGAGCTGAGATTGTGCCACTGCACTCAAGCCTGGGTAACAGAGTGAGACTCCAAAATAAATAAATAAATAAATAAATAAATAAATAAATAAATAAATAAATAAATAAGTAAATAAAATCAATTACCTAACTTTCCACTTAAAAACAGTGGAAAAGGCCGGGTGTGGTGGCTCAAGCCTGTAATCCCAGCACTTTGGGAGGCCGAGACCATCCTGGCTAACACGGTGAAACCCCGTCTCTTCTGAAATATACAAAAAACTAGCCGGGCGAGGTGGTGGGCGCCTGTAGTCCCAGCTACTCGGGAGGCTGAGGCAGGAGAATGGCCTAAACCCGGGAGGCGGAGCTTGCAGTGAGCTGAGATCCGCCGGCCACTGCACTCCAGCCTGGGTGACAGAGCGAGACTCCATCTCAAAAAAAAAAAAAAAAAAAAAAAAAACGCTGGAGAAAGAAGAGAAAGCTAAGTCTAAAGTATAAGGTAATATAGTATACTATAAGAAATAGTAATGGTTAGGGTGGAGATTAATGAAACAGAGATTAGAAAACAATAAAGAAAATCAACAAAACTTAACATAGAAGAAAAATCAAATTATTAAGATTGGAAGAGGGGGTATCACTACTGACCTTAAAGAAATAAAAAGCATTATAAAGGATGTTATGAGAGATTGTATGCCTCCAAAATTAAATTCCTAGAATATTAGAAACTCCCAGAAACTGAACTTTACCAAAATAAAATACTTTTGTGCTTCAAAGGACACCATAAAAATGTGAAAACACAATCCATAGAACTAGTGAAAATGTTTTTGTTTTGTTTTGTTTTGAGATGAAATCTTGCCCTGTCACCCAGACTGGAGTGCAGTGGTGCAATCTCACACCTCCGCCTCCTGGGTTCAAGCGATTCTCCTGCCCCAGCCTCTCGAGTGAAAATATTTTCAAATCATGAATCTAATAAGGGACCTATACATAGTATATATAAAGAGCTCTTACAACTCTAATAAAAAGACAAGTTACCCAATTAAAAATGATCAAAGGACCTTAATAGACGTATGTCCAGGGAAGGCATACAAATGGTCAATAAGCACATGAAAAGATGCTCAAATCATTGATCATCAGAGAAATGGAAATCAAAACCACAGTGGGATACCACTTCACACCCATCAGGATGGCTATGATCAAATTGACAGATAATAACAAGTGCTGGTGAGGATGTGAAGAAGTTGGAATTCTCCTGTCTTGCTGATGGGTATGTAAACTGGTGCAACCACTTTGGAAAAACAGTCTGGCAGTACCTCAAAAGGTTAAATGTAGAGTTACCATAATACCCAGCAATTCCATTCCTAAGCATTTGCCTAAGGTAAATGAAAACATGCATTCACACAAAAACTGGTATGGTAATGTTCATAGCAGCATTATATATTTTATAACAGCTATATTTCATATTAGTAAAAAAGGTGGAAACAACTGAAATATTCAACTGATGAACAAAGAAATAAAAATGGTGTGTTTATACAATGAAATGTTATTTGACTATAAAAAGGAATGACACATTGATAAGTATTACAACATGAACAACCCATAAAATACTATGCTAACTGAAAGAAACCAGTTAGAAAGAGTAGATATTTTATGATTCTGTTTATATGAAGTGTACAGAACAGGCAAATTTATTGCAACTGAAGTAGATTTGTGGTTGCTTAGGGCTGGGGCTGGGATGGAGGGTGATTGCTAATGTATATGAAGTTTTTTCAGGAGGAATAATGAAAATGTCCTAAACTTAGATTGTGGTAATACTTCCACTAAATATACTAAAAATCATTTAATTGTATGCTTTAAATGGGTGAATGGTATGATGTGTGAATTGTATCTTAATAGACTTTATTAAAAGTAAGGTAAAAGAAGGTATGGTTAGAACATCTCAGCTAGGCAGTTCTTAGCGATAACGTTAGTTTGGAAAAAGGGAAAGGCCTATAGATTAATTGGAAAGGTAAAAGATAATCATAGGGAGTTCATTGGAGGGCTGTTTCCTGGCCATGTTATACTTCATTCAACAAAGAATCAAAGAAACATTCATTCGTTCACCATTCATTCATTTATTCATCTATTCACTATTCATTCAGCCAACATTTGTTTACTGTCTGCCACGTACTAATACCATGCTTAGGTCAAGAGGTTTTATCTGGGCCCAATCTTGTCTAATTATCTAAGAATGGGATTTGCTGTATCATAGAATTTGAGATCTGGAAGGACTTATGACGATCTTATAGCTGTCAAATGCCTTATTTTATAGTTGGGAAAAATGTCAACAGTGGATATCTAAAGGCACATTGTGACTGACTAGAGAAACTGGTTTCTGACCGGGCATGGTGGCTCACACCTGTAATCCCAGCACTTTGGGTGGCCGAGGCGGGTGGAATATGAGGTCAGGAGTTTGAGATCAGCTTTGCCAACATGGTGAAACCCCGTCTCTACTAAATATACAAAAATTAGCCAGGCATGGTGGAGTGCGCCTGTAATCCCAGCTACTCAGGAGCCTGAGGCAGGAGAATTGTTGAAACCCAGGAGGCGGAGGTTGTAGTGAGCTAAGATCGCCCCACTGTACTCAAGCTTGGGCGACAGAGCAAGACTCTGTCTCAAAAAATAAATAAATAAATAAATAAATAAATAAATAAATAAATAAATAAATAAAATAATAAAGTAAAAAAGCTGGTTTCTAATTGTAGCTTGAGGAGCAATGAGTAACAATTTTTATTTAACATCTTGGTGTTTATCTAGCTTGTACTTTGGGTAAATAGATTCACAGTGGAAATGACCCAGGCAAGTAGGCAAGTGGGCTTGTTACTAATTCTGGGGCTAGCTTTGCCCATGAGAATTGCTGTTACTTCTCCTAAATGTATGGATGGTGATGTTATGCAGAGTTTTTTTGTGAAAAGAGAGAAAGATATTTGCCTTGCTTTTAGTCATTTTCTACACAGTCATTAGTGGAGGAAGAATTTGCAAATTGGTGTAAGGTACATGAATACCTCTAGCTCTTCATCTAGTAGCTGTGGTCTAGGTGCATAGGTCTGTAGACATTTGACCGCAAAGTAGATCAACGTCACATGTGTACACAAAATAATGATCACTTGCGTTTTTGTATTGAATTTCATTGCCTAAAATAGACATTTTCCATTAATTTTGGCTTTTCACTCGTCCTGGTTTAGCATATAAACTCTTGGTAAAAGGTCAAGGGAATACTTGTTTAATGCCCCATCCTGTGTGACTTGCTTTGGATTAAAGACTGTCTCATACTACAGAAGCTGAAAATGCTAGATATTTTCTTTTCCAACCTATTTGCTATAGAACACAGTCACTTAACATATAAGTCAATAATACCTAGGTCAGAATTTAATTCAGGAGCTAGTAACTGAGAAAATAAAAAGAACCCTCTCTTTATGACTACAGGGCCAATCAGTAGAATCTGTTTCCTCACTGGGTTTTAGATTGGGGGATTTTACATAACTGCTGAACTTCAAGCTCTTCTATTAATACTGTAAATTACCTGTTATCTTCTTAATTAATTCAGTTTTCTTCTTAACTCAGCCAGAATTTACCTCTGCTGCTTATGACTAAAAGCTCTAGTACAACACTCATAGCACACTATCTAGATAATCTAGTCACCAGAATGAGCTGCTTTTCTGGAATGTGAAGGGTAATGATACTAAATGGAGGAGGGCACATAATAAGAGTAAAAGACAGAATCTACTTATAATTCTTCAAACATATTTGTAAAAATAAAAATTTATTTTTAATAAACTTAGTTTGGAATGGAATAATTAAAATGAGTTGTACATATACATCTGTTTCTTAATGGAAGATTAGAAGGTAATACAACAAAATGGAGAAATTACTAAATAAATCAGAAAGATAAGGTAAAAAATTAAGTTATGAAAATAAGATGGAGGTTTATTTTGAGGGTTTTGCAGAAAATGTATACTATGACATCTAATACATTTGCTAGAGATGACTAGTCCTAGTGTGACTGCATAATTTGTTGCATAAATGGGGGCACTTAATGAAAGGCAACTTTCTGGTTAATTACTCTAGGACAATGGATGTTAACTTGAATTTTTTGAACAGGAACATACAGTTATACTAAATAGTGTGGGCCAGGCACGGTGGCTCATGCCTGTAATCCCAGCACTTTGGGAGGCTGAGGTGGGCGATCACAAGGTCGGGAGTTCAAGATCAGCCCCATCTCTAGTAAAAATACAAAAATCAGCCGGACGTAGTGGTGAGCATCTGTAATCCCAGCTACTCAGGAGGCTGAGGCAGGAGAATCACTTGAACCTCGGAGGCGGAGGTTGCAGTGAGCCAAGATCATGCCATTGCACTCCAGCCTGGGCCACAAAGCGAGACTCCATCTCAAAAAAAAAAAAAGTATGTAAGAACTCATTTAATAAACCTCTCTCTCTCTCTCTCTCTCTCTCTCTCTCTCTCTCACACACACACACACATATGTAAATACAGTGTACACTCAAATAAACTTGGACTTCATTCTATCTAAAGTCCTGGCACGCTACACCAGCATATGCTCAGTTATGCTGTGGAAAAGAGCAGTTCTCAAACTTCAGTGGCTTGAAAAAGAAAGGTTCATACATTAATCACACATATGTCCATTGATGGGCAGCTGGGACTTTCCTCTGTTTCTTCATCATTACTCAAGATACATGGTAGTAAAACATCCACTCTCTAGAACATTCTCAATCCTTGTGGCAGAGGGAAAGGAGGATCTTGTAGCAGGAACTAATTGCTATGTCAGGAAATACTTGCAACCCCAACTCATTGGCCAGAGGTAGTCACATGACATTACCAGGAGTCCTGGAAGTGCAATCCTACTATGTCCCTGGAGTCTGGAGACCTGCAAATAAATATTTGGTTAGCATCATTAACAGCTAGCACACAGAACTTTTTTTTTTTTTTTTTTTTTTTTTTTAAAGACACTATCCACCATCTTTTTTTCGAAATAAACTTACTTTGGAGTAGTTTTGGATTTACAGAAAAGTTGTAAAGATTATATGACAATTTTTTAAAAATTAAAATGTGTCTTTGTAATTGAGAAAATAGTGATGCTTAGTTTAAAAAGATACCTGGAAGGAAAATAAAACCAGAGTATACTGTTGCCTAAACTCTCTATTTTCTGACTATTTTAAGTCCCTGTCTTCTGCCAACCAATGTTGCAAATGCAGCAATCAATCTGGGCTTGCCCTACTACTTGAGGGTCTACCAATAGCTGCCTCTACCGCCTGCTAGCAGTCAGAGGAAGAATTATGTCATATTCTTAGAATGATCAGAGACTAAAGTCACCAGGTACCATTTGGAGTGACAGCTTTCTGTAGAACCCATAAAACTGACCTGAACACAAAAACAGGTGGGAGGTGCCAGTTACAGGAATAAACTCTGTCAGTCATCATCGGAATATAAGCCTTGGGTTTCCTGTTTTGTCTGAACTCTAAGGGTGTATCACTGATGAAGCAAAGGAAAGACATGGACTGTGTTTAAAGGCATGACATGACACATGTGATCTATACTAGTGGTACCTATCACATTCTTATTGTGACGTATATCTTTTGGAGTACAGAAGTCTGCTATTATTATGTAATGTGGGTGATTGGAATGATACTTTTGTTATTTTTTAACCCATGTGATGAAAGCAAGTATTTGAACTCTGACCAAAAGGTCAAATGGAAATTAGGGAACTAACTGTTTATCTCCCAGAACATGAGGGCCATGATTGCACTGAAGATGAATCACGCATTTGATTCCAAGAATCTAGCAATGGGCTGAAAACATGACCAATTCTGTGATTTAGCGTCCGGGAGACAAAAGTACACCAGATACTCAAGAGAAACAGTGACATTGCAGCTGAGACCAGAGAGAAATGCCTCTCAGGAATTCATAAACAGAACAACGTAATATAATGGACTTCACCCTTAGCAAATACTGTAATGAATTACATTGAGCTATTTCACATAATGCTGTTCAATATACTCCACTGTGTCAAAACACCATTTCATTAAAATAAATGGAATGTATTTAATTAAGATAAATGGGTCATTAAGGTTACCATAGAATTTATCATCTAAATACTTAGGCACTTGTGAGAGTAAAAGGAGATGCCTGTTAACCATTTACACCCAGCCCATGGGTGTAAACCAGGTCTGTGTAAGGCAGAATGGAACTAAGGGTCACTAGTTTATAATAGACTCTGTGTCTATTATAGAAGGTGTGAATGCCTCCTTGTTTGTGAATGTCTACCAGTCTTTCCAGACTCAACATTTCTGTGGAGCCAATCAGACATATTGAAGTTTCAGAGATCTGGAATCAGCATGATCTTAATATAGAGTTTCTTCTCATTGATCTCAAACCTTCATCTTTTATTGTCTTTCATATGATCTAGCTTAATCAGGGCCACATTTAACTTTAAATGTTCAACCCCTTCATTCCTATGGAAATGTATGATACTTTGCTTATACATTGATTTGGCCATGTATTTCCATTAAAAAACAAAACCTCTATTATAAATTATACTGTTATGATGAACATCCTTGTACCCATATCTTGGCGTAATTTTTTGTTATCATCTTAGCCTTGATGTCTAGCATTTGAATATCTAGGTATGTATGACAGTTGTAAGGCTCTTGATGCCTATTTTTGAAATTGGTTTTCAGAAATTACCAGTTTAAATTTTTACTAGTATCAAATGAAATAGCCTATTTCTTTTTCATTTTCTTTTCTTTTTTTTTGAGATGGAGTTTTGCTCTTGCTGCCCAGGCTGAGTGCAATGGTACAGCCTCAGTTCACTGCAACCTCTGTCTCCCAGGTTCAAGCAATTCTACTGCCTCAGCTTCCCAAGTAGCTGGGATTACAGGCATGTGCCACCATGCTCAGCTAATTTTTGTATTTTTAGTTGAGACAGGGTTTCACCATGTTGGTCAGGCTGGTCTCGAACTCCTGACCTCAGGTAATCCACCCATCTTGGCCTCCTAAAGTGCTGGGATTACAGTGTGAGCCACCACGACCGGCCAAGAAAGCCTGTTTCTATATAATCATCAACATTCAATTTTTCTTTCATTTTGTAAAGCTAGTAGGTAAAACATTGAATCTTCAATAAACATACGTGTGCATGTGTCTTTATAGCAGCATGATTTATAATCCTTTGGGTATATACCCAGTAATGGGATGGCTGGGTCAAATGGTATTTCTAGTTCTAGATCCTTGAGGAATCGCCACACTGTTTTTCACAATGGTTGAACTAGTTTACAGTCCCACCAACAGTGTAAAAGTGTTCCTATTTCTCCACATCCTCTCCAGCACCTGTTGTTTCCTGACTTTTTAATGATCGCCATTTTAACTGGTGTGAGATGGTATCTCATTGTGGTTTTGATTTGCATTTCTCTGATGGCAAGTGATGATGAGGCTTTTTTCATGTGTCTGTTGGCTGTATGAATGTCTTTTGAGAAGTGTCTGTTCATATCCTTTGCAGCACTATTCACAATAGCAAAGACTTGGAATCAACCCAAATGTTCATCAGTGACAGACTGGATTAAGAAAATGTGGCACATATACACCACGGAATACTGTGCAGCCATAAAAAAGACTGAGTTCGTGTCCTTTGTAGGGACATGGATGCAGCTGGAAACCATCATTCTCAGCAAACTATCACAAGAACAGAAAACCAAACACCGCATGTTCTCATTCATAGGTGGGAATTGAACAATGAGATCACTTGGACACAGGAAGGGGAACAAGATATACCTAATGTAAATGACGAGTTAGTGGGTACAGCACACCAACATGGCGCATGTATACATATGTAACAAACCTGCACGTTGTGCACATGTACCCTATAACTTAAAGTATAGTAATAAAAGTAAAATAAAAAAATTGAATCTTATTTTAATTTTTATTTCTCTAAATACTGGATTTTAGACCAATAAAACCTGAGTTTTAAAAATTTCTTCTTTTTCTGTTTAACTTTATAATCCATGTAGCATATTAGTACATGTTGTGAGATAGAAAACTATTTTTCTCTGAATGAACAAATGGTCCGGTTTGAATTTTCGACCTTGACATTTATTAAATATATGTTTTTGGATTTTTAAAAAATGTATAGTCCATCTGTTGAGTACCATGTTGGCACAAAAATGTTTTACTTATTATCGCTTTTTGATGCTTGTAAGTTATGGCAGTCTTGCCCCCAGCCCCAATTTTATGGCATGTTTTCACTTGCTTAATTTTCCATGGATTTTACAAATTTTAGAGTCATTACATTAGGAAAGTCACTTTGGGATTTAATGCAATCACAAAATTACAATTGCAGTTGCTCTAAATACAACTGTTAATTTGTGGAGATGGCAGATAATATTTTGAAAAAAGAATTAGATTTAATTTTGCAAATTTCTTGATAGGAATTCTTTATGTGTAGAGAGATGCTATATAGAAAACCATTTTAACTTAATTGCAGGACTAACCAAATGATAAAACGGAGTGATACACACCTTATAGACTTCCTCATCGTCTTTATACACTTGGTAGATTAACACATAGTGTTGTGAAAATCTGTGGTAAAGGGCAGAGTGGCTAGAGGGTGTTTTAGAATCAAATAATTTCAAGGGATGGTGAAACTGTGTGCAAGAATATTGTTAAGGATGGGGAAGAAATGGGTGGAGAACGCGGAAGGCACTTAAGGGAGGGAGTGCAAGACTAAACTGGACACTTTGAAGGATGCTATAAAATTTTTCACTTTTAATATGGGCCCACGATTTTTATTTTCACTCTGGAGTGTGGTGATCAACATCAGGGAATGGTAGACATGGAGTTTTGGGAAGGGAGACGTCACTCTGGACTTGGGGAGGCCAACCAACACAAACACACAGTAAAGCTGGCCCCTGGGTCCTCCTGAGAGGGAAGAGAGTGCATGCATGCTGCCGGCCAGGGGGATCTTGGAGCAGGCCAGCAGAATGCTTTGCCAAGGTTCACAAACCGAGATTGAATTTCGGCTGAATTTCCAGGAAATTTGAGCCAAATTGTGAAGGGACCTGGGCTATGTGGAATGTCAGGTAGGAGGCATGAGGAGATCATTTACTTTAGGATTAGTTATTTGATCCAAAACTGTAAAATGGGGGGAGTCTAGGAAATATAAATTCATGGGGAACCCTCCCCAGTAAAATTCTTCTATCTGCTTTGTCAGTCTAGGCTTTGTGGATCTAGGGCTTTGTGGGATATTAGCCTGTCTGTTCCCCCATATAGTCTTGAATGTAGAAAAAGCCAAGGCCCATAAGTTCACCTAGAATGAAAAGAACACCACATTCTTTCTTTGCAATGTTTGATTGCAAAAAAAATTAATGTTCTTACTCAAGTAACTGTTAGAAAGTTGGAGATGGTATAGAACCCTGACTTCCTGAGTTTTCTATCATGGAGACTGAGGGAGGAATACATTGATGCCATCTGGAAGTAACTTTAGTTTTTCATTCTAGAATTGTTTGCTTACATTTTGCTAAGACATTAGGAAATTACATTTATTTAAAGGTTTTACAAATATGGTACACTTAAAAAAATCTTTATGCTTCAACTCTGTCTTTTAGCTATTCACGGGACATAGGATGGTATACCAGATTGAGCAACGAAGATCTTGGCTCTAGATTCAACTTTTCCACTAACTACAGGAGGGACTTGGGGACAAATCACTAAACTGCTATGGGCCCCAATTTCCTCCTCCTCCTCCTCCTTCCTCTTCTTCTTCCTCCTTTTCTTCTTCACACAATGTGAAGGTTTGTTACATAGGTATACATGTGCCATGTTGGTTTGCTGCACCCATCAACCCATCATCTACATTAGGTATTTCTCCTAATGCTATCCCTCCTACAACCCCGCACCCCCCAACAGGACCCAGTGTGTGATGTTCCCCTCCCTGTGTCCAGGTGTTCTCATTGTTCAATTCCCACCTATGAGTGAGAACATACAGTGTTTGGTTTTCTGTTCTTGTGATAATTTGCTGAGAATGATGGTTTCCAGCTTCATCCATGTCCCTGCAAAGGGCATGAACTCATCCTTTTTTATGACTGCATAGTTTTCCATGGTATATATGTGCCACATTTTCTTAATCTAGTCTATCATTGATGGACATTTGGGTTGGTTCCAAGTCTTTGCTATTGTGCATAGTGCTGCAATAAACATACGTGTGCATGTATCTTTATAGTAGAATGATTTATAATCCTTTGAGTATATACCCAGTAATGGGATGACTGAGTCAAATGGTATTTCTAGTTCTAGATCCTTGAGGAATCGCCGTACTGTCTTCCACAATGGTTGAACTAATTTACACTCCCACCAACCGTGTAAAAAGCATTCCTGTTTCTCCATATCCTCTCCAGCACCTGTTGTTTCCTGACTTTTTAATGATTGCCATTCTAATTGGCATGAGATGGTATCTAATTATGGTTTGGATTTGTATTTCTCTGATGACCAGTGATGATGAGCATTTGTTCATGTGTCTGTTGGCTGCATAAATGTCTTCTTTTGAGAAGTGTCTGTTCATATCCTTTGCCAACTTTTTGGTGGGGTTGTTTGTTTTTTTCCTTGAAAATTTGTTTAAGTTCTTTGTAGATTCTGGGTATTAGCTCTTTGTCAGATGAGTAGATTGCAAAAATTTTCTCCCATTCTGTAGGTTGCCTATTCACTCTGATGGTAGTTTCTTTTCCTGTGCAGAAGCTATTTAGTTTAATTAGATCCCATTTGTCTATTTTGAGTTTTGTTGCCATTGCTTTTGGTGTTTTAGTCATGAAGTCCTTGCCCATGCCTATGTTGTGAATGGTATTGCCTAGGTTTTCTTTTAGGGTTTTTATGGTTTTAGGTCTAACATTTAAGTCTATAATCCATCTTGAATTGATTTTTTTATGAGGTGTAAGGAAGGGATCCAATTTCAGCTTTCTACTTATGGCTAGCCAGTTTTCCCAGCACCATTTATTACATAGGGAATCCTTTCCCCATTTCTTGTTTTTCTCAGGTTTGCCAAGGATCAGATGGTTGTAGATGTGCGGTGTTATTTCTGAGACCTCTATTTTGTTGCCTTGGTCTATATCTCTGTTTTGTTACCAGTACCATGCTGTTTTGGTTACTATAACCTTGTAGTATAGTTTGAAGTCAGGTAGTGTGATGCCTCCAGCTTTGTTCTTTTGGTTTAGGATCATCTTGGCCATGCAGGTTCTTTTTTGGTTCTATATGAACTTTAAAGTAGTTTTTTCCAATTCTGTGAAGAAAGTCATTGGTAGCTTGATGGGAATGGCATTGAATCTGTAAATTACCTTGGGCAGTATGGCCATTTTCCCGATATTGATTCTTCCTATCAGTGAGCATGGAATGTTCCTCCATTTGTTTGTGTCCTCTTTTATTTCATTGAGCAGTGGTTTGTAGTTTTCCTTGAAGAGGTCCTTCACATCTCTTGTAAGTTGTATTCTTAGGTATTTTTTTTCCCTTTGTAGAAATTGTGAATGTAAGTTCACTCATGATTTGGCTCTCTGTTTGTCTGTTATTTGTGTATAGGAATGCTTGTTATTTTTGCACACTGATTTTGTATCCTGAGACTTTGCCGAAAGTGCTTATCAGCTTAAGGAGATTTGGGGCTGAGACAATGGGGTTTTCTAAATATACAATCATGTCATCTGTAGACAGGGACAATTTGACTTCCTCTTTTCCTAATTGAATATCCTTTATTTCTTTCTCTTGCCTTATTGCCCCGGCCAGAACTTCCAACACTGTGTTGAATAGGAGTGGTGAGAGAGGGCATCCTTGTCTTGTGCCAGTTTTCAAGGGGAATGCTTCCAGTTTTTGCCCATTCAGTATGATATTGGCTGTGGGTCTGTCATAAATAGCTCTTATTATTTTGAGATACGTTGAATCAATACCTAGTTTATTGAGAGGTTTTTAGCTTGAAGCACTGTTGAATTTTGTCAAAGGCCTTTTCTGCATCTATTTAGATAATCATGTGGTTTTTGTCATGGGTTCTGTTTAGTTGATGGATTACATTTATTGATTTGCATATGTTGAAGCAGGCTTGCATCCCAGGGATGAAGCTGACTTGATCATGGTAGATAAGCTTTTTGATGTGCTGCTGGATTTGGTTTGCAAGTATTTTATTGAGGATTTTCGCATCGATGTTCATCAGGGATATTGGCCTAAAATTCTCTTTTTTGTTGTTGTTGTGTCTCTGCCAGGCTTTGGTATCAGGATGATGCTGGCCTCATAAAATGAGTTAGAGAGGATTTCCTCTTTTTCTATTGACTGGAATAATTTCAGAAGGAACAGTACCAGCTCCTCTTTGTACCTCTGGTAGAATTCAGCTGTGAATCCATCTGGTCCTGGACTTTTTTTGGTTGATAGGCTATTAATTATTGCCTCAATTTCAGAGCCTGTTATTGGTCTATTCAGAGATTCCGCTTCTTCTTGGTTTAGTCTTGGGAGGGTGTATGTGTCCAGGAATGTATCCATTTCCTCTCGATTTTCTAGTTTATTTGTGTAGAGGTGTTTATAGTATTCTCTGATGGTAGTTTGTGTTTCTGTGGGGTCGGTGGTGATATCCCCTTTATCATTTTTTATTGCATCTATTTGATTCTTCTCTCTTTTCTTCTTTAGTAGGCTTGCTGGTGGTCTATTTTATTGATCTTTTCAAAAAACCAGCTCCTGTATTCATTGATGTTTTGAAGAGGTTTTTGTGTCTCTATCTCCGTCAGTTCTGCTCTGATCTTAGTTATTTCTTGTCTTCTGCTAGCTTTTGAATTTGTTTGGCCTTCCTTCTCTAGTTCTTTTAATTGTGATGTTAGGGTGTCAGTTTTAGATCTTTTCTGCTTTCTCTTGTGGGCATTTAGTGCTATAAATTTCCCTCTACACACTGCTTTAAATGTGTCCCAGAGATTCTGGTATGTTGTGCCTTTATTCTCATTGGTTCCAAAGAACATCTTTATTCCTGCCTTAATTTTGTTATTTACCCAGTAGTCATTCAGGAGCAGGCTGTTCAGTTTCCATGTAGTTGTGTGGTTGTGAGTGAGTTTCTTAGTCCTGAGTTCTAATTTGATTGCACTGTGGTCTAAGAGACAGTTTCTTGTGGTTTCTGTTCTTTTACATTTGTTGAGCAGTGGTTTACTTCCAATTACGTGGTCAGTTTTAGAATAAGTGTGATGTGGTGCTGAGAAGCATATATATTCTGTTGATTTGGGGTGCAGAGTTCTGTAGATGTCTATTAGGTCCAACTGGCGCAGAGCTGAGTTCAAGTCCTGGATATCCTTGTTAAACTTCTGTCTCGTTCAACTGTCTAACATTGACAGTGGGATGTTAAAGTCTCCCATTATTATTGGGTGGGAGTCTAAGTCTCTTTGTAGGTGTCTAAGAACTTGCTTTATGAATCTAGGTGCTCCTGTATTGGGTGCATATATATTTAGCTCTTCTTGTTGAATTTATATCTTTACCATTATATAATGACCTTCTTTTTGTCTCTTCTGACTTTTGTTGGTTTAAAGTCTGTTTTATCAGAGAGTAGGATTGCAACCTCTGTTTTTGTTTTGTTTTATTTTGTTTTTTGCTTTCCATTTGCTTGGTAGATCGTCCTCCATCCCTTTGTTTTGAGCCTATGTGTGTCTCTGCACATGAGATGGGTCTCCTGAGTAGAGCACACTGATAGGTCTTGACTCTTTATCCAATTTGCCAGTCTGTGTCTTTTAATTGGGCATGTAGCCCATTTACATTTCAGGTTAATATTGTTATATGTGAATTTGATCTTGTCATTATGATGTTAGCTGGTTATTTTGCCTGTTGGTTGATGTAGTTTCTTCCTAGCATCGATGGTCTTTATAATTTGGCATGTTTTTGCAGTGGCTGGTACTGGTTGTTCCTTTTCATGTTTAGTGCTTCCTTCAGGAACTCTTGTAAGGCAGGCCTGGTAGTGACAAAATCTCTCAGCACTTGCTTGTCTGTAAAGGATTTTATTTCTCCTTCACTTATGAAGCTTAGTTTGGCTGGATATGAACTTCTGGGTTGAAAATTCTTTCTTTAAGAATGTTGAATATTGGCTCCCACTCTCTTCTGGCTTGTAAGGTTTCTGCCAAGAGATCTACTGTTAGTCTGATGGGTTTCCCTTTGTGGGTAACCTGACCTTTCTCTTTGGCTGCCCTTAACGTTTTTTTCTTTTATTTCAACCTTGGTGAATCTGACAATTATGTGTCTTGGGGTTGCTCTTCTTGAGTAGTATCTTTGTGTTGTTCTTTGTATTTCCTTAATTTGAATGTTGGCCTGCCTTGCTAGGTTGGAGAAGTTCTCCTGGATAATATCCTGAAGAGTGTTTTCCAACTTGGTTCCATTCTCTCCATCACTTTCAGGTATACCAGTCAAATGTAGATTTGGTCTTTTCACATATTCCCATATTTCTTGGAGGCTTTGTTCATTTCTTTTTACACTTTTTTCTGTAAACTTCTCTTCTCACTTTGTTTCATTAATTTGATCTTCAGTTGTCTTCTTGCTTTATTTCATTAATTTGATCTTCAATCACTGGTACCCTTTCTTCCACTTGATTGAATTGGCTATTGAAGCTTGTGCATGTGTCACAAAGTTCTCATGCCATGGATTTAAGCTCCATCAGGTCATTTAGGACTTCTCCACACTGTTTATTCTAGTTAGTAGTTCGTCCAACCTTTTTTCAAAGTTTTTAGCTTCCTTGTGCTGGTTTAGAACATGCTCCTTTAGCTTGGAGAACTTTGTTATTACCGACCTTCTGAAGCCTACTTTTGTCAACTTGTCAAAGTCATTCTCTGTCCAGCTTTGTTCTGTTGCTGGTGAGGAGCTGTGATCCTTGGGAGGTTTAGAATTTTCAGCTTTTCTGTTCTGGTTTCTCCCTGTCTTTGTGGTTTTATCTACCTTTGGTCTTTGATATTGGTGACCTACAGATGGGGTTTTGTTTTAGATCTCCTTTTTGTTGATGTTGATGCAATTCCTTTCTGTTTGTTAGTTTTCCTTCTAACAGTCAGATCCCTCAGCTGCAGGTGTGTTGGAGTTTGCTGGAGGTCTGCTCCAGACCCTGTTTGTTTGAATATCACCAGCAGAGGCTGCAGAAAGGAAATATTGTTGCCTGATCCTTCCTCTGGAAGCTTCATCCCAGAGGGGCACCTGCCTGTATGAAGTGTCTGTCGGCCCCTACTGGGAGGTGTCTCCCAGTTAGGCTACACGGGGTTCAGGGACCCACTTGAAGAGGCAGTCTGTCCGTTGTCGGAGCACAAACACCATGCTGGGAGAGCCACTGTTCTCTTCAGAGCTGTCAGACAGGAATGTTTAAGTCTTCAGAAATTGCTGCTTTTTATTCAGCTATGCCCTGCACACAGAGGTGGAGTCTATAGAGGCAGTAGGCCTTGCTGAGCTACGTTGGGCTCTGCCCAGTTCGAACTTCCAGGCTGCTTTGTTTACTTACTCAAGCCTCAGCAATGGCGGACCCCCCTTCCCCAGCCAGGCTGCTGCCTTGCAGTTTGATCTCAGACTGCTGTGCTAGCAGTGAGCAAGGCTCCATGGGCACATGGGCCCCGATTTCTTCAATTTGGAAAACGAGGTTATTGGACTAGATAATCTTTTTTAAATTATACTTTAAGTTCTGGGATACATGTGCAGAATGTGCAGGTTTGTTACACAGGTATACACGTGTCATGATGGTTTGCTTCACTCATCAACCCGTCATCTACATTAGGTATTTCTCCTAATGCTATCCCTCCAGTAGTTCCCCAGCCCCCTGACAGGTCCCAGTGTGTGATGTTCCCCTCCCTGTGTCTATGTGTTCTCATTGTTCAACTCCCACTTATGACTGAGAACATGCAGTATTTGGTTTTCTGTTCCTGTGTTAGTTTGCTGAGAATGATGGTTTCCAGCTTCATCCACGTCCTGCAAAGTACATGAACTCATCCTTTTTTATGGCTCCATGGCATTCCATGGTGTATATGTGCCACATTTTCTTTATCCAGTCTATCATTGATGGGCATTTGGGTTGTTTCCAAGTCTTTGCTATTGTGAACAATGCTGCAAGAAACATATGTGTGCATGTGTCTTTATAGTAGAACAATTTATAATCCTTTAGGTATATACCCAGTAATGGGATTGCTGAGTCAAATGGTATTTCTGATTCTAGGTCCTTGAGGAATCACCACACTGTCTCCCATAATGTTTGAACTAATTTACCTTCCCACCAGCAATATAAAAGTGTTCCTGTTTCTCCACATCCTCTCCAGCATCTGTTGTCTCCTGACTTTTTAATGATCAGCATTCTAACTGGCATGAGATGGCATCTTACCTCCACTCTATTAGGTTTAAATTTCTAAGTTTATAGATAGCCACTTATAGGTAGGACAAAGGGTATATATTCAGATAGAATCACCAGAATTATAAGAATTACCAGAATTCCTGCTGTAAAATAAAATGAATATTTTTATTGCTCATGAATACTGCTTACTATTAAATACTATCACAGTTAGTTTATGCTTATGATCAATAACTTTTTATCCCCGACCAGATGTTTAAATGCAGGATTGTGAGAATTCATACCTAAACCTTAGCAACAATAGTTGAGTGTGTATTGGAGCATGTGTTTGTGTATAAATGTGCGTTTTCCCTTCGGAACAAAATCATCTTCAGCTGAGGAAGTGATCCTTCAAAAAAAATAACTTCGTTACATGAACAATCATGACCATTCAGAAGTGTAAAGTTAGTTACAAGAAAAAATAAATGTCCTTAGCTGATTTGCAGCTGTATAACTGCAGCTCTGTTTTCTTTCTCACCCTGGAGCAGTTTGGTCCTGATCTTCCATAGGAAACCTCTTCCTAACCTAAAAGAATTATGTGATGTGTCACTTGATTTTTCTCTGCAGTGTCTTTTGTTTGTTACATAATCTTAGTTCAAAAGAAAAAGATAATACTTAACCTGGAATATGGAAAGGAAACAAGCCTTATAAAGAAAAGCCAGTGCTTTGTATGGATATTTCTATATGAGGTGGGAAAAGGAAGTATTGCAGGACTTCAGGAATAGCCACTTTTCTTTGAATGAGTACTAGGTAGAACTCACCAAAAAGTGATGTATAGAACTTTGTTTTTCCATCAGCATTAAAACCCTGAGTCTACCATTTACTACTGAAGAGTAATCCTTATAATATAATATGATCCTTATATTTATCCTTATAAATGATCATGGCTTGAATTCTTCCTTTAGCTGCATTTGGGGTCTGAGAGTGTTAAGAAAATAATTGGAATGATCTAGTACAAATCACTAATCTTACAAAAAACTTACAGCCAAAGGGAAGGGTCAATAATGATATATCATTACCTCCACTGGAATGGCTACAGTTAAAAAGTCTAATAACACCAGGTCTGAAGTGACTGGAACTCTCATACAGTGCTGGTGGGAATATAGGATGATACCACTTTGGAAACAGTTTGAAAGTTTTTTTATAAAGTTTAGCACACACTTGCCATATGACATAGAAATTTTAGCAGCCCTAAGTATTTGCCCAGAAAAAGTAAACAAAATCATGTCTACACAAAGATTTGTTTGAATTAGCTTTGGTCATAGTAGCCCCAAATGGAAAACAACTCAAGCGTTTGTTAACAGGTTAACAGATAAATTATTCTACTACATCTAAACAATGGAATATTACTCAGCAATAAAACAGATGAACTGTTGATTTATGCAACAACCTGGATGAATCTCTAGAACAGTCTTCTGAGAAAAATAAGACAGACATGAAAAATACATATTAAATAATTCAATTTATATAAAACTCTAGACAAGACAAGTAAAATCTATAGTGATAGAAAGTAGATCAGTGTTTACTAAGGCCAAGGGTGGAGGTTGGGAACTGGCTGGGAAGGGTTACAGAGCACCATTGGAGATGATAGAAATTTTCATATTTTGATTGTAATGGTGGTTTCATAGATGTATGTATTTGTCAAAACTCCTTGAACTGCAAACTGGTTCCCTACCAGAGATACAGCAAAGGTGGGGTAGTGGGAGCAGGGCACTCCAAGCTACACAGAGTAGGGGCATGCAGTATCTGCAGAGATTTTAAAATGATGAAACTGACTAAAAGTCAATCTGATTTTTATTATCCCCATGTATCAGCAATTCTAAACAATGTCAGTGAGAAAATCACTTCTCTCAAAAAATTTTCATTAGTCTAAATTCAAAACAATTGTTGCCGTTACTTATTTTTCGATAATACACATGCAAGCCTCAAAGTAACACTTGTAGTTCAGGTTTTCACCAGCTATACCTTACATCAATGCAGCAGCAGCTTCCTAGGCCAATTGTTCTCATTGTAGTCTCTTTTTATTCCAATCTATCCTTCGTACTGCCACCAAACAGCTCCTCTGATTAAAGGTACCCACTGTTTGCCTTCCCTAAAGATTAAGGACAATTGTCTAGCTAGAAAAACTAACACTTTCAGGTTCTGGATCCAATTCTTCCTTTCTAGACCTTCATAGGCCACTTCTCATCATACTTCCTATTTTAGTATATCTCACAGTGTAGTCCATGGACCTCTGCATTGGAATCACAGCATGAGATGGAGGGCGGAGATGGATATACCTATGACCTGCCCCAAATCTGCAGCATTAGAATATCTATGGGGGCAGGTGAAATCTGGATCTCCTCAGATAATTCTTAAACTAAGCATAATAAAATTTAAGCAGTTCTGCCATATCTTCACCAACTATTTCATTGTTTTCCTGAATATGCAGTTACCATCACATAGAAACCTTTGTTTGGTAGTTCTTTTTCCTCTCCTGGAATACACCTTTCTTACCTTATGTTTCCCTCTCCTTCCCCTCCCCTCCCCTTCCCTCCCCTCCCTCCCTTCCCCTCTCCCTCTTCCTCTCCCCTCCCCTCCCCTCTCCTCCTCTCTTCTCCCTTCTCTCCCTTCCCCTCCCCTCCCCTTCCTTTTCTTTCTTCCCTTCCCCTTCCCCTTTTCTTCCCTCTTTTCTTTCCTTTTTGATGGAGTCTTACTGTGTTGCCCAGACTGGAGTGCATTGGTGCAATCTCGGCTCACTGCAACCTCCACCTCCTGGATTCAAGTGATTCTGCTGCCTCAGCCTCCTGAGTAGCTGGGATTACAGGTGCCTGCCACCTGTAATTTTTGTATTTTTAGTAGACATGGGATTTCACCATGTTGGCCATGGTTGGCCAAGCTGGTCTCGAACTCGTGACCTCAGGTGATCTGCCTGCTTCAGCCTCCCAAGTGCTGGGATTACAGGCATGAGCCACTGTGCCTGGCCCTTACTTTTCTTTACAAAGTGAATATTTACAGCATATTTTTAAAGGCCAGTGTAAATGCTACTTCTTTATGGAAGCTTCTCTGCTCCTCCAGTATCCTTCTTTATGCTTCTTTAACACTTCTTACACACATACAGCTCACATCGCTTGGTGCTATAGTTATTATGGTAGCCGTTTGTGTTATTTCCAAAATAGTTCTGGTTTCCCTTCTTCTTGACAGGATTGACTTCTTGGCCCTTGGTCATTAAGAGGCATGTGACCAGTTCTGACCAATGAGTTGTGAGTGAAAGTCTATGTGCCACTTCCACAAAAGAGAGAGCATTTATTACAGCCTTATTTTCCTTTGCTGTGCCAACTTGGTAATTTTCCAGCAGTGGTTATGGGCATTCATCTGAAGGGACAATTGACCGGGATTGCTTTGTGAGCTTTGATGTCTACCACCCACACATATATTACTTAGAGCTATTGGTAGCAGTACCCATCAGTGATTCGAGGACTTTCTGTAACAATTTGGAACCCCCCCCCTTTTTTTTTTTTTTTTTTTTGGCTTTTTGCTCTTCAGTAAGCTGAAGCATGTGAGAGAACATGGAGGCAGCATGGAGCACAGATTGAAAAGCAGTTTGGACCTGGGTTCAAAGCCCAGTTCTACCATTTATTAGTTGTGTAACCATGATCAAGTTACTGAAGCTCTTTAAATTTCCGTTTTTAAATGTTTTAAATGAGAACGAAAATTTCTATTCTTAGGGATTGTGGTGATAAACAGATAAGATAAGGTGTAACCGCGTTAGCACATTGCCAAGCATCTCATATTCCAATGGTGACGATAAAAGACTATCTGCATCCAAGGGGACACATTGCATGAAGATTTTGCTTTCTTAAGTCACACATCAAATATCTAATTCTATTGTCTAAGCCTTCTGGCTCAGTTGGGTAGTTTTTTCAAACAGAAAAACGTGATTACATATATTGAGAAAATAATGAGGTGAGAACATTTACATAAAACTGAGAGCTAAAAATATGCTTAAACCTTTGTTTAACAACTTTATTTTTTAAATCCTGAACTTTACAGTTTTGTCTAACAGCCACAAAGAATTAGTACTGTAAAGATATCTGTGTATTAAGAGGACATACTATTTATTGTTGTTGCTTTTCTGGCACTCTCACTAAAGTATGAAGCTTAGGTATAAAGACAAAGATATTTATAATTCAAAATGTCTTCAGAAATAATTTGATTTACTATTTTCATTTAACAGTTGGAAAAACTATAACCTAGTTAGATTATGGGATTTATTAGGGTTAAACCCCCACGTCTCTGAATCAGTGATTTTACCCTAACACCATACCTCCCTAGACTTGATGCTTTAGTTATTGTTTACCAACAGCTGCTGTACTATTAATATCAATTTACTCTTTTACAAGAACTCTTCAGAAGCATAAAAACATATGAGAATGAATATCCAAATAGTCCTTACCCCTATTGAATCTCACATCATTTAAGTTATTCTGTTGATTCATTCATCCTAGTATACTCAGAATTTAAATCTTATTCATGTGCCAGCTTTTGCAGCATGCATGCTAAAATTGGAATGATACAAAGAAGATAGCATGGCTCCTGCACAAGGATAACACAGAAATTCATGAAGCATTCCTTATTTTTACAAAGAGAAGCCTGTCAGGTGAATAGTGGACCCTTCGACAGAAACCTTACAAGCCAGAAGAGGTTGAAGGCCTATTTTCAGCATCCTTAAAGAAAAGAAATTCCAACCAAGAATTTCATATCCCATCAAATTAAGCTTCATAAGAGAAAGATAAATAAAATTATTTTCAGAGAAGACAAAGCTAAATGAGTTAGTTACCATTAGACCTGCCTTACAGAATGTCTTTAAGTGAATGCTGAACATGGAAACAAAAGATCAATACCTGATACCAGTGGCAAGTTGGATAAAGAAGCAAGACCCCATTGTCTGCTGTGTTCAAGAGCTCCACCTCACATGCAGTGACACACACAAGATCAAAGTAAATGGATGGAGAAAGACCTGTAGGCAAACAGGAAACAAAAAAAGAGCAGAGGTTGCTATTCTTATATCAGACAAAGCAGACAATGATCAAAAAAGACAAAACGACATTACAAAGTAATAAAGGGTGCAATTCAACAAGAAGACATGACTATCCTAAATATACATATGCATCCAATATTGGAGCATCCAAATTCATAAAATAAGTTTTAGAGACCTATGAAGAGACTTAGGTAAACACACAATAATAGTGGGAGATTTCAACACCTCCCTGATAGCATTAGACAGATCATTGAGGCAGAAAACTAACAGAGATATTCTGAACTTAAAACTCACAGTTGTCCAAATAGACCTAATAGACATTTACAAGACACTCCAGCCAACAACAGAATATACATTCTTGTCATCTGCATACAGCACATACTCTAAGATTGACCACAAGCTAAGCCATAAAGTACCAACAAATTCAAAAAGACCAAAGCTATACCAACCACACTCTCAGGCCACAGCTCAATAAAGATAGAATTCAATACCAAGAAGATATCTCAAAACCATACAATTACATGGAAATTAAACAGCCTACTTCTAAATGTGTTTTGGGTAAAGAATAAAATTAAGACAGAGATAAAAAATAAACTCTTTGAAACTAATGAAACAATGTGGTTGGTATGATTTTGATTTTTTAAAATTCATTGATAATTTATGGCAGAGCATGTGGTCAGTTTTACAGTATGTGCTATGTGCAGATGAGAAGAATGTATATTCTGCTACTGGGTAGAACATACCAGAATCTCTGGAGCACAGGTAAAGCAGTATTAAGAGGAAAATCTATAGTGCTAAATGCCTACATCAAGAAATTAGATCTCAAATTAGCAACCTAACATTGCACCTAGAGAAACTAGAAAAACAAGAGCAAACCAACCTCAAAGCCAGGAGAAAAAAAGAACCCAAATCAGAGCTGAACTGAACAAAATTCAGATGTAAAAATCCACACAAAAGATCAACAAAACCAAAATTTGTTTTTTGAAAGAATAAACATGATTTATAGACCGATAGGTAGGTTAATAAAAAGAGAAGATCCAACTAAGCACAATCAGAAATGACAAAGGTAACATTACCACCTGACTCCACAGAAATATAAAAACCTTCAGGGACTATTGTGAATATCTCTGTGCATACAGACTAGAAAACAAAGCAGAAGTGGATAATTTCCTGGAACTATAGAGCCTCCCAATATTGAACCAGGAAGAAATTGAAATCCTGAACAGACCAATAATGTGTTCTGACATTGAAGTAGTAATAGAAAAGCTCTACCAATAAAAAAATAAAAAAACCTCTAGATGAAACAGATTCACAGCTAAATTCTACCAGATATAAAAAGATCTAGTACCAATTCTATGGAAATTATTCCAAAAAAAGAGGAGAGGGGTCTCCTCCCTAACTCATTCTATGAAGCCAACATCATTCTGATACCATAGCCTTGCAGAGAGACACAACAAAAAGAAAGCTTCAGTATCCGTGATGAACATGAATGCAAAAATCCTCAGTGAAATACTAGCTAACCATGTCCAGTAGCACATCAAAAAGTTACCACGATGATCGAGTAGGCTTTATTTCTGGGATGCAAGTTGGGTTCAACATACACAAATCAATAAATGTGATGCACCACATAAACAATTAAAAATCACATGATCATCTCAATAGATGCAGAAAAACCTTTTGATAAAACTCAGTGTCCCTTCATGTTGAAAACTCTCAACAAACTAGGAATCAAAGAAACATACCTCAAAATAATAAGAACTATCTATGACAAACCCACAACCAACATCATACTGAATAGGCAAAAGCTGGAAGTATTCTCTTTGAGAAAGGAAACAAGATAAGGATGCCCACTTTTACCACTGCTATTCAACATAGTACTGGAAGTCCTAGCTAGAGCAAGTGGGCAAGAAAAAGAAATAAAACGCATCCAAATAGGAAGAGAGTAAATCAAACTATCTTCACAGACAATATGATTCTATACCTGGAAAACCCCATAGACTCTGCCAAAAAAATCTTCTAGAACTGATAAACAACTTTAGAAAAGTTTCAGGATACCAAATCAGTGTACAAAAATCAGTAGCATTTGTATACACCAATAAAGTACAAGCTGATAGCCAAATCAAGAACACAATCCCATTTACAATAGCCACAAAAAGAATAAAATACCTGGGAATACAGCTAACCAAGGAAGTGAAAGATAGCTACAACAAAATTTATAAAACACAGCAGAAATGAATCAGAAATTACACAAACAAATGGAAGAACATTCCATGCTCATGGATAGGAAGAGTCAATATTATTAAAATGGCTATACTACCCAAAGCAATTTACAGATTCAATGCTATTTCTGTTATACTGCCAAGGACATTTTTCACAGAATTAGAAAAAAACTATTCTAAAATTCATATGGAATCAAAAAAGAGTCCAAATAGCCAAAGCAATCCTAAGCAAAATAACAACAACAAAGCAGGGGGTATCGCACTACCTGATTTCAAACTATGCTACAAGGCTACGGTAACCAAAACAGCATGATAGTGGTACAAAAACAGACACATAGACCAATGGAACATAACAGAGAACACAGAAATAAAGCTGCACACCTACAGCCATTTGATCTTTGACAAAGTTGACAAAAATCAGCAACGGGAAAGAAGACTCTCTATTCAATAAATGGTGCTGGGATAACTGGCTAGCCATATGTAGAAGATTGAAACTGGACCCATTTCTTTTACCACATACAAAAATCAACTCAAGATAGATTAAAGACTTCAACGTAAAACATAAAACTATAAAAAACCCTAGAAGAAAACCTAGGAAATACTATTCTGGACATTGGCCTTGGCATAGAATTTATGGCTAAGTCCCCAAAAGCAATTGCAACAAAACCAAAAATTGACAAATAGGACATAAACTAAAGAGCTTCTGCACAGCAAAAGAAACTATCAACCCAGTAAACAGACAACCTGCAGAATGGGAGAAAATATTCACAAACCGTGCATCCAACAAACATCTAATATACAGAATCTATAAGGAACTTAAATGATTCGTGAAGCAAAAAACAACCCACCACATTTAAAAATGGGCAAAGGACGTGAATAGACACACTTCTCAAAAGAATACATACACACAACCAATAAGCATGTGAAAAAATCCCCCACATCACTAATCACTAAAGTAATGCAAATCAAAACCACAATGAGGTATCATCTTACACCAGTCAGAATGGCTATTTTTACAAAGTCAAAAAATAACAGATACTAGTAAGGCTGTGGAGAAAAGAGAACACTTCTACACTGCTGGTAGGAATGTAAATTAGTTCAGCCACTGTTGAAGGCAGTTTGGAGATTTTTCAAAGAACTGAAAACAGAACTACCATTAGACCCAGCAATCCCATTACTGGGTGTATACCAAAAAGAATATAAATCATTCTACCATGAAGATACATGCACGCATATGTTCATTGTAGCACAGTGAATACATAGCACATATTCACAACAGCAAAGACATGGAATTAACCTAGATGCCTTTGAACAGTGGACTGGATGAAGAACATGTGGTACATATACAACATGGAATACTACACAGTCATTAAAAAGAATGAGATCATGTCTTCTGCAGCAACATGGGTGCAAGCAGAAGCCATTTTCCTAAGCAAATTAATGCAGGTACAGAAAACCAAATACTGAATATTTTCACTTGCTGGTGGGAGCTAAATTTAATACACATGGACACAAAGATGGAAACAATAGGCACTTGGGGTGGGAGGGTGAGAGGGTGAGAGGGAGTTGTGGGTTTAAAAACTATCAGGTACTATGCTCACCACCTGGGTGATGGGATTATTTGTATACCAAACCTTAGTGACATGCAGTTCACCCATGTAACAAACCTGTACATGTACCCTCTGAACCTAGAAGTCAAAAATATATAAATAAATCAATCTTACTCATGGGAAGTTGGCATCCCCTGTGAATTCTTATTTTTCAAAAGTTTTACAATGTCTTTTACAGCCTACTATCTAAATTCTTATGTATGTGTGCATAACCCTGGGGATGTAAATTGTTGAAGCTCGCTCAAATCATTTACAAATAACTCTATTCAGATCAAGTTATACTATTTAGACATTAAGTACCTTGATTATTACTTAAAATTACATGTAATTTCTTCATCTCCTCCTTCTTTCTTTCCTTCCCTCTCTCACTTTTTTCCTTCTCCTACCTTCCTCCCTCCCCATCCCTAAACTATTTATTTAGCACTTACAGTGCCAAAGTGCCAGAATTCAGAAATATAATCGTGAGCAAAGTCAACAAGGAACTGACCTCAGAGAGCACAGCACCTAGCTATAAAGAGAGACATTAAGCATGCAAATATAATAAAGGGTGATCAATGTTACAAGAAGAAATACTAAAATGGGTAAACTTTTCAGTGGGGATATTACAGTTTGTGATTTTTAAAATATAATAGTTTCAAAGTGATTTTAGCAGAATGCCTGAAGTAGCAGTGACTAATAATATGCTTATATTTTGTCCTTCTTCTTTAGACCTTTGACATCATTATCATGTTCTGTCTACTTTTTGTTCTCCCCTCCTTTCTCTCTCTAGCAACACAATTCTGTGTTATTGTTCACCTGCATAAAACCTGCAGTTGTTTCTCTTCAACATTTCAGAATCACCGTTTACATTTCATCACAGAGTGCTTTTTATAAAAAGCAGTTATAAATTATAGTGAAGGGCAAATATTCATATCTTAAAAAATTCCAAAACCCCATATCCTAATACCTTTGACTTTTTCTTTCTCCATCATGATTTTTTTGTAAAATGTGAGGATGTGGTTATTAATTTATGTGAGCTGATATATATCTGTGTTGCTCCTGGAGGGAAAAGATGTTAGGTATAGTAACAGTTTATACTAGCACATGAAATTTTTACTTGACCTCAGAAGTCACTATTTGATTCTACCTCTTTTCTGTCTCCCACTTGGTAGTGGACAACATTGTTTCTACAGGTAAACTGATAACTGGTTATTAGTTTGTTTCTCTTAACAAGAGCTATGGGTTCTAAATTGGGTTCACAGAAGCTCATGGACACAGCAGCAAATCATTCGGGGAAAGTGGGTGCCTGATCCCTTCATGTTGTACAAGATCCGATCGCCCCATTGGCTTCAAACTTAACCTTATGTTTGCACTTGGGACTCCTGCCTTCCTCTGAATGTTCTCAAGGCCTTCTCATTGGCAGGTCAATTGAGGGTCCAGTGGCCTGCCCACCATGCCTAACTCATCTGCATTCTGATTCCTCCTCCCAATAGCCAACCTGGTCCGTCCCTGGTCTCTTAACACCAAGCATATGTCACTGTCACTGAAAAGAGGCATCTCTTTTTTGGCTGCCTTCCTCCCCTTGCTGCACACAGATTTAGCACATGAGACCTTCTCTCTCGTTTGATTACTTATTTCACCTGCTTCAGATCTGCAGAAAAGAACATCTGAGAGTGAAACTTACAGTCCAAACTGCACTTCCATTGGGAAGAAGAGTTTAATGTTGGAAAGCAAATTTTATTTTGGCAATTATTTAATCAGCCACATGATTCTAAATTATTTCATCCTCCTTTCCCTTTGCTGCTTGGTTAGTTCAAGGCTCCGCACAACAATTTTACACATGGTTATCTCTTTACATCTTGTGTATAGATTGGAATAACTCGTGATTCAGGTGGGATTTCCTGTTTTCTTATATATTTAGTTAGGCAAGGGCTCAAGTAAGAAATCAGTGCCACTATTCTGCATGATAATGTTTACATAAATTGTTGTTCAGATTCTCATATGCAGCAGGCTGGTTTGTTCTTGATGGTCCTTGAAAGTCCTTTTTTCTTTTTAACCTGGTCACAGTCAACTTAAGCTGACCTGTCAAGTGCCCAGATTGCTTGTACAAGAATTACAAATTATTAGTGTCATTGACTCTTTCACTGTACAAATGTTTGCTATGTTTGAGCAGCAACCAGGCAGCACTTAGACACAGCCAGCCTTTCTAAATGTCCTTTAATGAAGAGGACAATGTTCATTTGCTTTCAAGATCAGAATGTTCTTTCTGGGTTTTCTTAACTCATTTTACCTTTGCCCTTAAATTTCCTACTCAGTGGATAAGTAATTGCCAAAGAAGAGCTGTCTCAGAAAAGGCTTTGTGGGCTGATCCCAGCCACTGGTCCCCAGGAGCTTTACTAAGGCATTTCCTTTTTACATTTGAGTCATAGGGGGAGATTAGCTCTTCTGGACTTCAGTTGGGCTTTTCCTTATGACCACGTGGCAATGAGACCCAGTGACAATCACTCCTTACTGGAATTTGTATGCATTGCCTTCAGTTTTCCAGCTGCTTTCATCTACCAAACTCAGGGTCCCCTCACCACTTTTCTCTTTGGTAGATATAAGAGATTATTTGGAAGAACTAGTGAGGTTGCCTGAATTTTTTACCTTCTATGCAAAGTGAATTTTAGTAGTGGAAAGCAAATGTGTATGTAATCAATGGTGGTTTGTGTAGCCAGCCCAGTTGAGTTGGGGATATCATGGCTTTGGAAATGTATCCTGAGATACATTATCTGCTTAATAATGTTGACTGAATGTGGTCTAGAGAAAAGGCAGAGTTTTAAAAATGAGTGGTCTGATAAGAAAGAAGTCAGGATCCTGCGTTAAGGAATGCCAGATATATCATGGTTATTCTTCTCTCACTATTTCTAGTTGCTATAAAAGTATTGCAAAGATTGGCCAGGCATGGTAGCTCACGCCTGTAATCCAGCGCTCTGGGAGGCCGAGGTGGGTGGATCATTTGGGGTCAGGAGTTCGAGACCAGCTTGACCTACGTAGTGAAACCCCATCTCTACTAAAATACAAAAGTTAGCCGGGTGTGGTGGTGGGCCCTGTAATCCCAGCTACTTGGGAGGCTGAGACAGGAGAATCACTTGAACCCAGGAGGTGGAGGTTGCAGTGAGCCCAGATGGTGCTACTGTACTCCAGCCTGGGCGATAGGGCAAGACTCCCTTTCATAAAAACATAAAAAGTATTGCAAAGATTTAGGAATATTCTGAGATGAATAACAACATACTGCCTAGGAAACCATCTGAGTTTCTTCTTTAAGATAGGTAGAGTATGCTAACATGGCTAGGATAAGAGATTTCCTTTAAAACACATGTACCTTATTTCGAGTCAGTGTGCTCTTGATTTCCTTGCTGACAGATTGTGCAATGTGAGGTTTGTGACTTTACTTTTTGTTCCTTATTTTCTTTTCCTATAAAATGGGCAAAACAATCCCTGCATCTATGTCAAAGTAAAATGATTGCAGTATTACATTTTTAAAAAACATAACCTAAAAATTTTGCCAAAATAATTTCCTTCAGTTAAAAGGAACGGTAGCACAATAATTGTAGGATATTCAAGTAGTTATTCTTTAGTGGAGTGCATTTTATTACAAATGCCTAATCAAGGATTTAAAATAAAATTCCACTTATTTTAATAATGACTCTTTTTAAAGTTCTCCATTACTAAATACGTTGGGATTTTGTGTGCGTATGTGATCTGGAATCTCTCAGCTAAGGGCTGGGAAATATTGTTAGTGATTAAGTGAAAATGAGTCTCATTTTGGGAACGAAGGAAGTAAATATGTTTGAGAATAACTTCAACATTCATGCATGGGTTTGGGGCAGGACTGTCTTAATGTTGTAATCCTTTAAAAAGGTTCTAACTGAAGTAGATAACTAATTTGTTCTGCAGAAAGCTTTCTCAGATTACTCTCTTTGTGTGCAGGATGACTCCTACCCCACTGGAGGACTTCATTGTTCAACACACTCATCATCTATCTAGGACTGAGTAGAGTAGAATGAGGGAAGGTTAAAGGGAGAGCTTTGTGTTTTCAGACCGTTCTTATGCTTCCAGGAAAGTTAATTAGGAAGTGAAACCTTAAGCAGTTGACAATGTGCATTGTTGGCTACTAGGGCATGGTGACAAATAGCCCTGAAAGGTCCTCACTTTCTTTTGTAAACAGAAAGGTAAGGAATTCGCACAAAAATGCACTGGTGAAGATCTGCTTTTCATCAAGGTCGAACCACATAGTAAACAACAGAAATAACTTGTTGTAATAAAGCATGGTGTTGAAACGTTTATCAGCAAGTCCTTTTGACTGGCTTCAAAAGGTATATTTGAATAAGAGAAACCTTTGCCCAGAAGAACACAATCTGAAATTTAGTTCTATTTCTTTATGTCAAGGTCAAGAAACTTAAGGGAAAAGTTTGACTTTCATGTAATCATCAATTGATTTCTCATTAGGTTGAGATATTATGACTAAGTATTCACTTGATATTTGGGGTAGATACAGTTGATGAAGAGGAGAGAACTCTGAAAAATACTTGATCTGAAATGGCTTAATTCTATTTCTCTAAAGAAAAGTCTGCTTTCTACCTTTGTCTCTGGATGGGTGTGTACTGAGTTCCATAGGAAGAACTTTCAAAATGTAAAAATGTATTGTTGTGATGAGAAAATATAACAAGAACCAGGCTCATCTGATAGAAAGTGTAGGTAAATCTGGGAGGCAGGTCTGAGCCTGGCCCAAGGATAGTGGTAAAGTTTTTGAGATGTAAAACTCAAAGAAGTGGGACTGGGCAGTCCAAGCAGATAAATTTGAAATGAAAGACAAAGAGAAGGGAATAACTGACATTACACAGTAGTTTCCAGGGTGGGGATGTATCCTGAGGGCTGGCAACAATTACACAGAAACAAATATATTTTTTACATCCAACAGGATTTGTTCACTTTCTCTCTTCCAAGTAAAGAGAAGAACTTTCTAGGAAGGCTCTGCAATTCTGTCTGTAGAATGTTCTGACATGTTGGAAATGAGCTTCTGTGCTGCCCGAGACTGTGGTCACTAATGACATGTGGCTACTGAATACTTGAAATGTGGATAGTGTATCTGGGTAACAATTCTAAATTTAATTTAATTTTAATTTAAACTTTTATAGCCACATGTGGTTAGTAGCTATTATTTTAGACAGCATAGCTAGGCTTTACCTCTTCAGATTGCTATACATCATGATTAAGTGGTGGACTTTGTCGTAGGTAAGAAAGAATAGTTTTGAGAAAATTTGAGAGTTCTTTTAAGAGAGGACTTCTTGCCGGGCGCAGTGGCTCAAACCTGTAATCCCAGCACTTTGGGAGGCCGAGATGGGCGGATCACGAGGTCAGGAGATCGAGACCATCCTGACTAACACAGTGAAACCCCGTCTCTACTAAAAAAAAAAAAATACAAAAAACTAGCTGGGCGAGGTGGTGGGTGCCTGTATCCCAGCTACTCAGGAGGCTGAGGCAGGAGAATGGCGTAAACCCAGGAGGCGGAGCTTGCAGTGAGCTGAGATCCGGCCACTGCACTCCAGCACTCCAGCCTGGGCAACAGAGCGAGATTCCGTCTCAAAAAAAAAAAAAAAAAAAAGACAGGACTTCTTATCCTAAGTCTATGACTGTACTAAGCCCCTCAATTTGCACTAATGCAAATATTTCCCAGTTGTAAATATTTCATGCTTTGTCTCCCCTTTTTGTATTCAGGACTGATGGTAGACCAAACCCACCCTTGCCTAATCTGGCTGTATTGGCCAAAGGAAGAGAAATGGGGACGTTCTAGCAGAGAATTAGAGAACATGCTTTTTAAACTTAATTAGATGAACTATCTGAGTTTTCTCCTACTTTGGCCTTTGAATGACTACTGAATTGCCCAGATTTCACAAAGAGTAGAATTTGTTGAATATAATAAATGTATTTTTTTGCTATCAGTTTGTGAGAAATTTGTTACAATATGTTATTATGGTTGATGTTAATCATGAATTAATTTTTGTTGTTGACAGAATGTTCTTTAGTCACCTGACAATCCAAGTAATGGTGTTTCTGTCCAAAAATATTGCCATACAGTCATTAAAAAGTCAGGAAACAACAGGTGCTGGAGAGGATGTGGAGAAATAGGAACACTTTTCCACAGTTTGTGGGACTGTAAACTAGTTCAACCATTGTAGAAGACAGTGTGGCGATTCCTCAAGGATCTAGAACTAGAAATACCATTTGACCCAGCCATCCCATTACTGAGTATATACCCAAAGGATTATAAATCATGCTGCTATAAAGACACATGCACACGTATGTTTGTTGCGGCACTATTCACAATAGCAAAGACTTGGGACCAACCCGAATGTCCATCAGTGACAGACTGGATTAAGAAAATGTGGCACATATACACCATGAAATACTATGAAGCCATAAAAAAGGATGAGTTCATGTCCTTTGTAGGGACATGGATGCAGCTGGAAACCATCGTTCTCAGCAAACTATCACAAGAACAGAAAAAACCAAACACTGCATGTTCTCACTCATAGGTGGGAATTGAACAATGAGATCATTTGGACACAGGAAGGGGAACATCACACACGGGGTCTGTCGTGGGGTGGGGGGAGAGGGGAGGGATAGCATTAGGAGATATACCTAATGTAAATGAGGAGTTAATGGGTGCAGCACACCAACATGGCACATGCGTATATATGTAACAAACCTGCATGTTGTGCACATGTACCCTAGAACTTAAAGTATAATAAAAAAGAAAAATATTACCATAAAAAAGGAATGAAATAATGGCATTTGCAGCAACTTTGATGGAGTTAGATTCTCTCCCTCCCTCCCTCCCTCCCTCCCTCCCTTCCCTTCCCTCCCTCCCTCCCTCCCTTTCTCTCTCTTTTTCTTCTTCTTCTTCTTCTTTTTTTTTTTTTTTGACAGAGTCTTGCTCTGTTGCCCAGGCTGTAGTGCAATGACACAATCTTGGCTCACTGCAGCCTCGCCTCCCAGGTTCAAGCGATTCTCCTGCCTCAACCTCCTGAGTAGCTGGGATTACAGGTGCATGCCACCACACCTGGCTAATTTTTGTATTTTTAGTAGAGGCAGAGTTTCACCATGTTGGCCAGGCTGGTCTCAAACTCCTGACCTCAGGAGATCCACCTGCCTTGGCCTCCCAAAGTGCTGGGATTACAGGTGTGAGCCACCATGACTGGCCCCGGAGACTATTTTTTGAGTGAAGTAACCCAGGAATGGAAAACCAAATATTGTATTTCTTACTTATAATGTCAGCTAAGTTATGAGGATGCAAAGGCATACGAATGAGATAATTGACTCTGGGGATTTAGGGGGAAGGATGGGGGTGGGGTGAGGGATAAAAGACTATACATTGGGTATAGCATACACTGCTTGGGTGATGGGTACACCAAAATCTCAGACATCATCACTAAAGAACTTATCAATGTAACAAAAAACCACCTGTTTCCTAAAACTGTGGAAACAAAATATATACATATATTTATTCACAAGTTGATATGCCTAGAAAAAGCAAAATGTTAGTAAAGGAGAAACATATGTAAAAGGACCACAGAAGAAAAAAAGGGAAATATGTTTGCATTAAAGCCTTGGTATAAGTATGAATAGCATCTAGAGATGATCTCTGAGTATTTGTTGGCAGGATGTTGTATGATGAGACTTAGAATAATTAAATTGCCATCCAGTTGGAACCCAATCAAATGCTGACCCAGGATGAGGTAATTATTTTTAGTTGGTAACTAGATACTCAAAAAGTTTTTCATACCATCTGTGTAGTTCACTCCACCTTGACAAGATCAACCAATCAATCAGTTCAAGCAATTAGCCATCCATTCCTTCATCTCATTACTGTTCTTTTCTTGTTTTCCTTTTCAGCAATAATGACCATGAGGGATTCAAGGATTATGCAGTAAGGTAAATCTTAGCTTCCATTTTACCACTTTTTAAAGCACCAACCACTTTTGAGATCTCAACTGCTTTTATAATGAATTTCTAATTTATGATTATAATTCTTGCTATCATTTTTATGAAACATAATGTTATTGAAAACAAGAAAAGTTGTTCTGCCTTTCCTATCTTGTCCCTGGCACATTTTTAGCCCTTCTCATCCCTGTTACTCTCTTCTTACTTTTCATTATCTGCTTCTTGCTCTATGAAGGCAGGTATTATGTCTGACTTACTCAGTGTAGTGTCCTTACTAGCCAGACTATGACTGAAAAACAATAGTTGCCAAATAGATGTTTATTAAATCTTGTTTTCTGAAGCCTAAATATCTTCCTGTTTTCCTGTAATCTTTTGGAACTGTTGTGTTATATATGTATTTCTAGAAATCTGAGTGTGGATACATTCATAAGTAGACATGAATCAATCACACATATATATTTCATTTTTATTATTTCTTTCTAACTTTTATTTTGGGTTGGGGGTACATGTGCAGATTTGTTAGTTACATGGGTAAATTGTGTGTTTTGGGGATTTGATGTACAGATTATTTCATCACCCAGGTAATAAGCATAGTACTTGATAGGTAGTTTTTCAATTCTCATCCTCCTCCCACCTTCCACTCTCAAGTGTCTATTGTTCTCTTCGTATCCATGTGTATTCAATGTTTAACTCCCATAAGTGAGAACATGTGGTATTTGGTTTTCTGTTCATGTGTTAATTCACTTAGGATAATGGCCTTCAGTTCCATCCATGCTATCACAAAGAACATGATCTCATTCTTTTTAATGGCTGTGTGGTATTTCATGGTGTATATATGCCACATTTTCTTTATCCAATCCACCACTGATGGACATTTAGGTTGATTCCACGTCTTTGCTATTGTGAATAGTGCCACAGTGAACATATGCGTGCAGATATGTTTATGTTGGAATGATTTCTATTTCTTTAGGTATATACCCAGTAATGGGATTGTTGGGTTGAATGGTAGTTCTGTTTTCAGTTCTTTGAAAAATCTCCAAACTCCCTTCAACATTGTCTGAACTAATTTACATTCCCACCAGCAGTGAATAAGTGTTCCCTTTTCTCCTCAACCTTGCCAGCACCTGTTGCTTTTTTGACTTTTTAACAATGGCCATTCTGATTGGTGTGAGACAATATCTCATTGTGGTCTTGATTTGCATTTCTTTAATGATTAGTTATGTGGACCTTTTTTCCACATGCTCATTGGCTGTGTGTATGTCTTCTTTTGAGAAATGTCTGTTCACGATCATTGACCATTTTTTTAAAGGGATTGCTTGCTTTTTGTTTGTTGGTTTGTTGAAATTCTTCATAGATTCTGGATACTATACCTCTTTTGGATACATAGTTTGTAAACATTTTCTCCCATTCTACAGGTTGTCTGTTTACTGTGTTGATAGTTTCTTTTGCTGTGCAGAAGTGCTTTAGTTCGATTAGGTCCCATTTGTCAATTTTTGTTTTTGTTGCAATTGCTTGCTTCATCATGAAATCTTTGCCAGGGCCTATGTCCAGAATGGTATTTCCCAGATTTTATATTTTATATCAGTTCTTGATGAAGCCTTGTTAAACATTTTATAATATGAACTTGAGAGAGTATCTGGGGTTCTGAAAAAGCATCTTCAACTACTTTGCAAAAAATTTTTACAAAAGATGACATTCTACATTTTTTATGGGATAATTGTGTTCCTACTATCTAAGCGTCTCTAGATTCTTTATATTTTTCTCATTTCCATTGAACTTTTGGGACTCAAAGAAAGGAGGCAAGCTGAACTTATTACATTAACTAACTAATGAATCAGTTAACCAACAGACCTTGACTTCCTCCTATGTGAAAGTGACTGGTCAAAGTGATTAGACATTGGTGTGCCTGCCTTTGAACTGAAGGCCGTGTTACTGTAGAAGTGTAAATTCCTGTGCCTCCTTTTTCAACACACCTGTTTGGTTTAAAAACAAATATAAGATCTACATTCTATAGAGAACAGAAATTTTCTCTATTTTTAATGGCTTCTAAAATGTCTGGATAATTTCATAGTATTAGTGAATATCATGAAAGAGAATAGGAATTTTTAAAAAAGTGAGAAAATGAAACTTTCACTGCTTAAAAAACACTGGCAAGTTCCCTGAAGTGGTAAATGGACCATTTGAGTGTTCTGGCACCAGAAAATGCATAATTTCTTTAAAAGTACCAGTACATAGCTGTCCTTTTGAATGTATATCTGAAATAATGTATGTATTGTGTAGAAAATAAAGCAGGGAGACAGAATGGACTGTTAAAGCACAGTGTGTGTATTTACTTCAAAGCTATTATTCTCCTTGTCAACAAGAATACAATTTATTAATTTAGGTAAATCTAAAGAGTCGGGCTTTTTTTTTCTTCAGTAAGGGGAATAAGTAGATCACACCTCAAAAATCTGTCTGCTCTCGTTGGGAAAAACATTGCCTTGAATCCTGAATACCTTATTGGAAATACTATAGACATTGCAGTCGGAAAGGGAATTGGTAGAATTAATTTAGTGTCCAGCATTGTACTTTTTTCTCTATGAATGCAAATTTCCTATTCACCTTAAAACTCTCCGTGGGGAGGAGGTGGCAGTTATCAGAGGCGATAATATCGAGACCCAACCAGTAACATTTTAGCAAAATAGAAGTTTCTGGAATTTCTTTTTCTTTTTTTTTAAATCTTTAATAATAATCTTTTATGTATTTATTTACTTTTATTAAAACATTTTTATCCCAGGGATGAAGCCCACTTGATCATGGTGGATAAGCTTTTTGATGTGTTGCTGGATCCGGTTTGCCAGTATTTTATTGAGGATTTTTGCATCAATGTTCATCAGGGATATTGGTCTAAAATTCTCTTTTTTTTGTTGTGTCTCTGCCAGGCTTTGGTATCAGGATGATGTTGGCCTCATAAAATGAGTTAGGGAGGATTCCCTCTTTTTCTATTGATTGGAATAGTTTCAGAAGGAATGGTACCAGATCCTCCTTGTACCTCTGGTAGAATTCAACTGTGAATCCATCTGGTCCTGGTCTTTTTTTGGTTGGTAGGCTATTAATTATTGCCTCAATTTCAGAGCCTGCTATTGGTCTATTCAGGGATTCAGCTTCTTCCTGGTTTACTCTTGGGAGAGTTTAAGTGTCTAAGAAATTATCCATTTCTTCTAGATTTTCTAGTTGATTTGCGTAGACGTGTTTATAGTATTCTCTGATGGTAGTTTGTATTTCTGTGGGGTCGGTGGTGATATCCCCTTTATCATTTTTTATTGCGTCTATTTGATTCTTCTCTCTTTTCTTCTTTATTAGTCTTGCTAGCAGTCTATCACTTTTGTTGATCTTTTCAAAAAACCAACTCCCGGATTCATTGATTTTTTGAAGGGTTTTTTGTGTCTCTATCTCCTTCAGTTCTGCTCTGATCTTAGTTATTTCTTGCCTTCTGCTAGCTTTTGAATGTGTTTGCTCTTGCTTCTCTAGTCCTTTTAATTGTGATGCTAGGGTGTCAATTTTAGATCTTTCCTGCTTTCTCTTTTGGGCATTTAGTGCTATAAATTTCCCTCTACACACTGCTTTAAATGTGTCCCGGAGATTCTGGTATGTTGTATCTTTGTTCTCATTGGTTTCATCAAGCTACCAATGAGTTTCTTCACAGAATTGGAAAAAACTGCTTTAAAGTTCATATGGAACCAAAAAAGAGCCCGCATTTCCAAGACAATCCTAAGTCAAAAGAACAAAGCTGGAGGCATCACGATACCTGACTTCAAACTATACTACAATGCTACAGTAACCAAAACAGCATGGTACTGGTACCAAAACAGAGATATAGACCAATGGAACAGAACAGAGTCCTTGGAAATAATACCACACATCTACAGCCATCTGATCTTTGATAAACCTGAGAAAAACAAGAAATGGGGAAAGGATTCCCTGTTTAATAAATGGTGCTGGGAAAATTGGCTAGCCATAAGTAGAAAGCTGAAACTGGATCCTTTCCTTATTCCTTATACGAAAATTAATTCAAGATGGATTAGAGACTTAAATGTTAGACCTAATACCATAAAAACCCTAGAAGAAAACCTAGGGAATCCATTCAGGACATAGGCATGGGCAAGGAGTTCATGTCTAAAACACCAAAAGCAAAGGCAACAAAAGCCAGAATTGACAAATGGGATCTAATTAAACTAAAGAGCTTCTGCACAGCAGAGTGAACAGGCAACCTATAGAATGGGAGAAAATTTTTGCAATCTACTCATCAGACAAAGGGCTAATATCCAGAACCTACAAAGAGCTCAAACAAATTTACAAGAAAAAAACAAACAACCCCATCAAAAAGTGGACAAAGGATATGAACAGACACTTCTCAAAAGAAGACATTTATGCAGCCAACAGACACATGAACAAATGCTCATCATCACTGGTCATCAGAGAAATGCAAATCAAAACCACAATGAGATACCATCTCACACCAGTTAGAATGACAATCATTCAAAAGTCAGGAAACAACAAGTGCTGGAGAGGATGTGGAGATATAGGAACACTTTTACACTGTTGGTGGGATTGTAAACTAGTTCAACCATTATGGAAAACAGTATGGTGATTCCTCAGGGATCTAGAACTAGAAGTACCATATGATCCAGCCATCCCATTACTAGGTATATACCCAAAGGATTATAAATCATGCTGCTATAAAGACACATGCACACATATGTTTATTGTGGCACTATTCACAGTAGCAAAGACTTGGAATCATCCCAAATGTCCATCTGTGACAGACTGGATTAAGAAAATGTGGCACATATACACCATGGAATACTATGCAGCCATTAAAAAGGATGACTTTGTGTCCTTTGTAGGGACATGGATGCAGCTGGAAACCATCATTCTCGGCAAACTATCGCAAGAACAGAAAACCAAACACCACATGTTCTCACTCATAGGTGGGAACTGAGCAATGAGATCACTTGGACTTGGGAAGGGGAACATCACACACCGGGGCCTTTCATGGGGAGGGGGGAGGGATTGCATTGGGAGTTATACCTGATATAAATGACGAGTTGATGGGTGCTGACGAGTTGATGGGTGCAGCACACCAACATGGCACAAGTATACATATGTAACAAACCTGCACGTTATGCACATGTACCCTAGAACTTAAAGTATAATTTTAAAAAAAAATGCCAAAAAAATTTTTTTTTAAAATTTTTATTTCCATAGAAATTTTTGAGGAACAGGTGGTGTTTGGTTACATGAGTAAGTTCTTTAGTGGTGATTTGTGAGATTTTGGTGAACCCATCACCCGAGCAATATACACTAAACCCAATTTGTAGCCTTTTATCCCTCACCCACTTCCTGCCCTTTCCCCCCCAAGTCCCCAAAGTCCATTGTATCATTCCTATGCCTTTGCATTCTCATAGCTTTGCATTCTCACTTATGAGTGAGGACATATGATGTTTGGTTTTCCATTCCTGAGTTACCTCACTTAGAATAATAGTCTCTAATCCCATCCAGGTTGCTGTGAATGCCATTAATTCATTCCTATTTATGGCGGAGTAGTATTCCATCATATATATATATATGTGTGTGTGTATATATATGTGTGTGATATATGTGATGTGTGTATGTGTGTGTGTGTGTATATATATATATCACAGTTTCTTTTTCCACTCGTTGATTGATGGGCATTTGGACTGGTTCTATATTTTTGCAATTGTGAATTGTGCTGCTATAAACATGCATGTGCAACTATCTTTTTCATATAATGACTTCTTTTCCTCTGCGTAGATACCCAATAGTGGGATTGCTGGATCAAATGGTAGTTTTACTTTTAGTTCTTTACGGAATCTTTACACTGTTTTCCATAGTGGTTGTACTAGTTTACATTCCCACCAGCAGTGGGGAAGTGTTTCCTTTTCACCACATCCAGGCCAACATCTATTATTTTTGAGTTTTCAATTATTCTTGAGGGAGTAAGATGGTATGGCATTGTGGTTTTGATTTGCATTTCCATGATCATTAGTGATGTTAAGCATTTTTTCATATTTTTTTGTCCATTTATATATTTTCTTTTGAAAATCATCAAAAACAAAGGTAAGTAGGTAGGATTTAATTAAACTAAAGAGCTTCCATACAGCAAAGGGAACAGTCAGCAGAGTAAACAGACAACCCACAGAATGGGAGAAAATCTTCACAGTCAACAGAATTGGTGTTCTTCCACCATTCCTCTTCAGGCAGCCTTCTCCAGATGAAGGTCGGCATTGCATTTCTGCCAGGCTGGTCTCCTTTCAGTTTTTGGCAAGGGTCAGAGCCTGTTGCACCTCTGCATCTTCTCATTTGCTGTTCCCTCAGCCTGGAACACTCTCCACTGGGTGAATTTCTACTTATCCCTCAGATCTCAGCTTAAATATTTCCTCTTCACAGGAGGTGTTTGTCCTTTGACTTCATTTATGTTGTGTGTATTTTGCCTCTCAAAGAGATTTGTAAAAGTTAGAATTTTGAAGTTGAACCAAAGAGAAATTGTTGTCATTTGTGACCAAACCAAAATTTATTTATTGTTGATTTTAAAAAAATCATCTCTGTTTCTGAATGACATAAAAGACACTATATATTTTTTCTCTTTTTCAAGAATGGTTCTTCTTTTTCTCTGGTATTGAGTTTGTTCTCTTTACATTGTGGTGATTTCTGTTTTGCTTTTACTTCCCCTAAGTTTTCATAATGTTAGCTTGGTTGCCTTATAGATTATCACTCAACTCTACTCTCTTTTTTTCCCCCCTCATTTTTGTTGCAAATATCACATATACTAAAAAGTGCATGAAATTTACAGATACTGTTTAACAACTCATTATAGAACAAACATCTGTGTAACCACTAGTCACTTCTTGAAGTAACCATTATCCTGACTTAAAAAAAAAAAGATTTCCTTGCTTTCTTTATTATTTATGTATACTTAAATGATATAGTTTAGTTTTGCCTATTCCTGAAATTTACATGCACCAGAAAAATGCTGTGTGTATTTTTTATGGCTTGTTTTTATTCAATATTAAAGACTTACCAGTTATTGAATGCATTTGTAGATTATTTCTAAAATTTGTTTATCTGTTTTACTATTAATGGAATACAATATGGGTTGCTTCTAGATGTGTATTTTCAGGTATGCATCCTGGTGTATATGTGCATGAGTCCCTCTTGGATATATAGGTTTAATTTTGTTGGATCATTGGATATTTATACCTTTATTTTTACTAGGTAATGGCAAACTCTTTTACAAAGTGGTTGTATCAATGAACACTTCTACTAGCAGTGAATTCCCATGGCTCAGCATTTTTGCCAATGTTTGATATTACTAAACTTTTATATATTTTTATCCTTTTAATGTGTGTATTACTGATAACTAAATAGGTTTCATGTCTTTCTATGTTTATATGCCATTTGGATGCCTTCTTTTGGTTAGCTGTTTGTCGATTTTCCCCTTGGGTACCTGCTTTTTTTTTCCTATTGATTTGTGTGAGATTTGTATATTATAGAGTGTTGGGTGTGAGGAGGGCCCTGTTACATGCAGTCATTCAGAAACCCAGACTCTTCCAGTCAGTAGTTCCATTACCTCCTGGAACCTTGGAATCCTTCACCAGATCCTCCACATTTGGCCAGCATCTGAGGAGAGACATAATGTGAGAGGAGGAGGGTCATGTGGAAAGTTTTACAGGAGTCAGGCCTATATATCAGTGCTGTATATCAGTCACTTCCACCTAAATTCCAATGGCCAGATGCCAGTTATATGATCCCTGGGAAATATAAGTGAGGTTTGGAAATATGCTCAGAGTGCCCACAATAAAAAGGATATTGGCTTTGGTGAACCCAAAGCACTGTCTCTGCCATATATCCCATGATCACGATGATAGATGATATTCTCCTTTATCATTTTCTAAAAGCTTTATAGTTTTTCAGTTCACATTTGAACATTTAATTTGTAGTTATTTTTGGTGTGAAGTAGTCAGCTGATTTCACATGTTAATAAATTTAGATGTCCAATTTTTCCACCATCATTAAAAATCTGTCTTTTCTTGATCCATAATATGGCATTTATCATTGATCAAGGGTCAATATTTGGGTGAGTGTATTTTAAGGCTCTGTATTCTGTTTTGTTACTCTATGGATCTTCAATATCACATACATCACATTGTATACATATACAATGCCTTTTTAAAAGTGAGAAACCAAGGGAAAACTGTCTGTCTGTAATTGCCTTACCTGGGCCTTAAAGAAGGTATTTAACTGTTGTAGGTCGAATGTCTCTACAATGGAGAGAATAATAGACTACTAAGACAGTTGATGGGTTAGGTTTAATTTATAAAAGGTACTATTTAATATTAAATAAAATTCACACTATTTGTACCTATAGAGTATTTATATTTAAGTTGATTATATATTTCTTTAAAATGGTAAAGGAATTTGAATGACAATTTAGTACATTTGACTTGCGTCACTTCTTAGTCTCTTTCTGCTGCATTAATGATTGTGTTCTCTTGGGAAAATTAGCAACATGAAGCACTTTCTCTTACAAGAACTTTTGTTTACTTTCCCACCCATTTTGTGTCTTTCTCCTTTTTATCCTTGTTTATTTTCTGGAGGTTTGAACTTCTCTTAATCTGAATAGCATTCATTTATATGGAATGATCTTCAGCCATTTGCTAAAAGCCCCATTCCATTATTTTCTCAGTTGGTTTCCTTTCCTTTTATATTTAATGCAAAAGAATGAGTTCTTTTTGTTTTTATATCTTTGAAGAGTCCCTTATGAATCCACGGAATCTATTTCTTGATGCTTGCATTTTTTTCTGTGAAACTATAGCTGATTTCTTCTTTTTGCAGTTCCAACTCTCTTCTGTAGTCATGCATTTTTATAGCTTCCTCCCCCACGCCAGTGGTTCCCCACCTGTTCACTCATGAGCCATGAGTGGCTCACAAAGCTGTTTCAGGTGGCCCATAAGCCGCCTGTCAGCTCACTGCCCGGCCTTCGCAAGCCAAGTGGGTCGCCAATGAGGCCTTCTCATGCTTCCTAGCAACTGGTAGGGCCCAAACCCACCTGCTCCACAGTTTCTTCCCCCATCATGGAAAAAAAAAAAAACCCTTCATTCAAGTTTATGACTCATAACATTATAAATGAAGCATATCAGAGTAATTTAAATAATAAAAAAGAATGCCCTAGCAACTCACACCGTACCAATAGGAACTCCACATTTCCTTAAGACTTGTTAACCAAGTATGAACTCAGTCACAAACTCAAAATCACCTTGCAAGATGTCATGGTTTTATTTATCAGTAAGTAAACTCAGCCTAGATTTAAAAATCTGCCTTGGCTCGGTAGTGGAAAATTTGCCAGCTCCAGAAAATTCTCTAACTTCTAGTCTAGCACTTGGTTCCTTAGTAGGGAAGGAGTGGTAATTAGCCAAATGAGTATTATCCACTCTATCTGAATTTTTCTGTTTCTCCTGGGTTGAATTGGGGTCCAAATCACATATGTCATAGGTATTGTGTGGGGAGGTTGGCATGTATTTCTGATTACCTTCTGTGCTGGTTTGCCTCTTGTGAGATGGAATTTGTCCCTTCAAGCCTTGGGCTGTGCTACCTAAGTCTGCATCACCTACTGCTGGTATCGGCCATTTCTCCATGGCGCCCAGGGGTTGGCTTCTCTTATTCTGTTCTCTTCCCACTCTGTGCTGCCCTCGTACCAGCCATGAGGCCTCTTCTGGACTGTCAGTCCCTCAGCCACTCATGTGCATACATAGTGGCAGGGTGGAGAGGGAAAGGGTGTGACAGGATGGAGGCCAAAGGCTTTCCATACAGCTCTTTGGTATGCTCAGGATTCTAGTTTTCTTTGAGGTCTGTCTTCTTAGAAACATTCTTCAGTCATTGCTTCTTTACTGTTTTAGTTACCATGTTGGCTTGGTAGTAGAACACTCAATCTTGTCAGTTCCAGAAAATTTACTGACTTTTAGTCTAACATTTTGTCCCTTAGTAGGGAGGGAGTGGTAATTAATTAGCCAAATTAGGATTCTAGAAGAATCCTATGTGGCTTGCAGCCTTTCTGTTTATGTCCCAGCCTTTCAAGGGGCTGCTCGGGAATCTTCTGTTCTGCTTGGGGATCTTCGCTGAGCTTTCTGTTACCCTGCTGCTCCCGGGGGCTGGCTTGGGATCCTGGTGCTGCTGCTCTCTTTCCTCACTTTGACAAGGGATGGAGCCCTCTTCTTCCTCTGGGTGGGTGATGGTATTACATTACCCTGTATTCATCCACTTCATGGTTTAAAGCATGTGGGTCCTCCAGGATTTGGTGCTTTGTACTGAATCCAACCTCTTGAATTAAAAAAAAAAAAGAAAACTTTTCTCCTTTAAGTGTCTGACTCTTGCAACTGAAAAGATGTGGCTTTTAAGATTGTTGTCTCTGCTCTAGATTTATAAAAATTTGATTTCAGAACTAATCAACCAAGAATGTAGTGTTTTATTCTCTTCCCCAAGTCCCTTCCCTAAGGTAAGTGCATGTTGAAAGACCTTACTGCTGCTTGAATTGGGGGTTGGGGATGGAAAGCGAGGAATGGAGCCACTCACATAGGGATTTGACTAAAATATTACATTTTTGAATCTGTCTTTCTTTCTGGAAAGTGTGTGATAATCACAAAATGGTCTCTCTCTCTTTCATTTATCATTCTCTCAGTAGTGCTACCATATTGGAAAATCCAGTGACTTGTAAGTACATGAAAAGACTAAATAATTGTGATAAGCTATTGCCTGTGACAAAGTCAGTTGCCAAGTCCTGTGAACTCTTCCTTCACAAAATCTCAGCGGACTAGACGCTTAAAATATAGTCATGACATTCTAAAATACTTAGAAATATATTACTTTGTTTGTAATTTTAGTTATAATTATACAGGAATTTAATGGAGAAGATGTGAGAGTATCTTAGACCCATTTGCACTTCCGACCTACAGAGTGGTAAGAAAATAAACTGGAATTGTTTTAAGACACGTGTTTGTGGTAATTTGTTACAGCAGCCATGGTAAATGAATACAGCATTCCTAAATCTGATTGGCACAGTCTAGGGTATGTGTCTAAGCCCCAAATAGGAAGACTGGAAAAATGAGTGTGAGTTTTCAGTTTGTCTACTGGGAAATGGCCTCTGCTGTCACTGAGACTCATGAGAACACAAGAAGTATGTTCTGGTGCTGGTAGCTTACCCCAACCATGCAGACAAATACTATTGGCCACAAGAGTTTTGTATACGGTGTTTTACAAATGTGTTAGATAGCAGGCCTCTATTTTCTATGTTTTATTGGCCTATCTCCAGAAGCTCATCTGGAAAGGCTGCAGAAATAATGATGATAAAGAGCATAGCACAGTGCCCAGTACATAGTAGACACGCAAAAAATGGTGATCTCTTTGTGGTTGCTATTGCTAAGCTACACTAAGCCCTCAACCAACAAGTTTGATTATTGCAGAAAACTACGTTCTATTAGACTTCTTGTGAAAAGGGAAAAAAATACTCTGGCGCAAACTATGGGAAGATTGAGGCAGTGGAACCTCAGTAGACGATCAGGAAGTAGACGAGGAGCTAGGCATGAGGAGAAAGAAAGAGTAGTCTGGTAGTGAAGTCCAGTCCTCTGAGATTCTGTGAAGGAAGGTTTCACAGGACTTTGTAACTGAGGTTTTCATACGGAATGGATTTTAAAAGAGTGAAGACAACTGCAAGGTTTGAATCCTAGAGACCATTCAAAAAACAGTGGTACCAAATGGAGACTTAGGAGAAGGAGCTGTTAGGAGAAGGAGCTGTCTGGGGCAACTTTTTGGTTTGTTTTTAGATTTCGTTTAGGCAGTTTGAAACTGGGGCTAGAATCAGTTGAAGTGTTAGGCTTGACCAGGTGCAGTGGCTCACTTACCCGTAATCCCAATACTTTGGGAGGCCAAAGGAAGAGGATCACTTGAAGTCAGGAGTGCGAGACCAGCCTGGGCAACATAGCAAAGCCCCATCTCTAAAAAGTATTTTTTTAAAAATCAACCAGGTGTGGTGGCACATCCTGATGTCTTAGCTACTTGGGAGGCTAAGACAGGAGGATTGCTTGAAACAGGAGTTCGAGGTTGCAGTGAGCTATGATTGTACCACTGTACTCCCTATCTAAAAAAAAAAAAAAAAAAGTGTTGAGTTTGCACATGTGGCTTCAGGTGTGACTAGAATATTGGCTTGCTTACATTTTAAGAGTTTGTGAACTGGGGGCTGTCACAGTGGCTCACGCCTGTAATCCCAGAACTTTGGGAGGCTGAGGCAGGTGATCACCAGGAGTTTAAGATCAGCCTGGCCAACATGGTGAAACCGCATCTCTACTAAAAATACAAAAATTATCTGGGCATGGTGGCAGGCACCTGTAATCCCAGCTACTTGGATGCCTGAGGCAGGAGAATTGTGTGAACCTGCGAGGCAGAGGTTGCAGTAAGCTGAGATTTGTACCATTGCACTCCAGCCTGGGCAACAAGAGTGAAAGTATGTCTCAAAAAAAAAAAAAAAAGTGTGGGAATTGGGTGAGGCTCAAAGGAGGAAGAGTACTTGCACAAGAATTTTAGCATGAAAATCAGAATTTTGAGATCATTTGATTCAATTCACTCTATAGATAAGGAAATGAGATCAAGAAGTTTTAAGTGGAATGGAAAAACAGTCAGTGAAAGAGACTGAAAACAAATATATTGGACTGTTGTTGCATTGCTATAAATAAATATCCAAGAATGGGTAATTTATAAGAAAAGAGGTTTAATTGGCTCATGTTTCTGCAGGTTGTACAGGAAGCACAGTGCCAACATCTGGTTTGCTTCTGGGGAGGCCTCAGGGAGCTTTTACTCAAGGGGGAAAGGAAAGGGGGAGAAGGCACATCGCATGGCAAAAGCAGGAGCAAGAGAGAGAGAGAGAGTGGAGGAGGAGGTGCCACATACTTTTAAATGACCAGATCTTACAAGAACTCACTATCATGAGGACACCATCAAGAGGGTGGTGCTAAACCATTCATGAGAAATCCACCCCCATGATCCAATTACCTCCTACCTGGCCCCACCTCCAACATTGGGGATTACAATCTGAGACATGAGATTTGTTGGGAACACAGATCCAAACGCTATTAACAAGCAATCAGAGGTGTACCAAAACAGTCACAGAGGTCCAATATTACAGAAGGAAGGGATAAGAGATGCAGGTGCATCAAAGAAGAAATTGAAAAAACTAAGAGTCTGAGTCTACTCCCATAGGTTCTACTTGGTACTAGGCATGTTTTATATGTTAGCCTATTTAATTCTCACAGCATCCCTGCAGTGTAAAATGTTACTGACATCTTATGGTTCGTGAAACTGAGGCTAGGAGAGATTAAGTTCCCTGCCAAAAATCACACAGCTTTTGAGTGGTAGAGCTGGGATTTGACCTCATTTGCCTGACTCCCAAGCCCTCTTCGACTATAGGAAATTTTTAGAGTGGGAGAGACATCTGGAGGCACAAGAATCATTTTAATAGACAATTCTTGGACTCCTTAAAATTAACCCTGTAGGAAGATCCTTTTGTGGTTTGTATGCCCAGCCCAGCCCAGAACATTTTATCACTGACTGAAAATTCTGAAGGTGCAAACTCTAAGTACAGGTGAGCAAATTCCAGGTAAATAGTGGAGTCACAGAGGCCTGCTTAGTCCAGTTTGAGAGAAAAGTTGTATTGCTATTATACCCTCTTGGTCTAATTCCCTGAAAACTTCATTTTCTAGCTCAGGCCTTTTCTGATTAGTCTAGTTTCTCTTTTCAGACCTTCAGTCATCCTGGAGCATTCCATCTTCTACTCCCTAAATGTTGAGAGGCACATCTCATCTGCCTGAAGTCCCAGGTCTACTCAGGCCCCTTTAATTATAAAGTCATTTTGAGCTAACTTTTCTCTGGAGTCTTATCTTCTGTTTTCCAAACTACTTTTTGGTTCATTTCCCTGCTTAGAGCTATTCCTAATAGTAGCTTGTCTGAGTTACCTATTTAATATTTACGTGTGTAAGAATCCAATTCACATCTCAACATACACAGCACTGTAAAATGGCATGTATGCAATTTGGGCATAAATAAGGCCATAGTTATTTTTAAGAGCAATTCATGATAGAAAGAGATGACACATTTGGGGAAGTCATAGGTTTAGAAGTGAGATTTCAGGGCAGTAGTGAAGTGGATAGTATAGGAACACCAGAACTAGGTACAAACTCTTGGTTTGAAAAGCTTGGTTGATGGGAAAGACTGGGTTAGTAGTTGCCAGGGTTAAGAACTTTTAGTTGTTGCAGTTGTTTATTTTTAAGTAGAGGCTGCATGAATAATGGAACTGGGAGACAAGAGAGCATAGTCCTGATTAAGAGCTGGAGCTCAATATACAGAGTTGGGTGCTTGGGGCATGGTTTTTTTATTTTTTATTTTTTATTTTTTTTTTTGCTGTAAGTTCTGGGATACATGTACAGATAGGGAATTATTCTTAACCAACCAAGTTCTTGCTACTCAAAGTGTGGTCTGTGGACTAACATTCATCTATAGCACCAGGAGCCTGTTAGAAATGCAGAATCTTGGTCTTTGCCTCAGGTCTGTGTATTTTGAAAAGATGCCTGGATGATTCATGAGTATTTTATCATTCGAGTTGCCTCATCTTTAAAACAGGGATAATGATGATACCTATGTCATAGAGCAATTGCGAGAATGAAACGGCATGATGCATGTCAGGCACATAGTAGGTGCTCAATACATATTTGATGGTTGTTATTGTTGTGATTGAAGATGCTGCAGAAGGAAAGTATAAGTTTGGTAAAATAATTCCTTAGCAGGAAAGTAGGGATAAGTTTTGGATGTAGCCAGAAGAGCTAGCTTTAGGGAGAAGCAGAGATGCTTTGCCACAAGGCCATCAGGGACAGATGATCTCTCCCTAACAATTCTCGCATCTTGGAGAGGGACAATCTCTGAGTCCCAGCTCCCATCCCTCAGAATCTTTAGTTTTTCAAATTCTCTTCAAAAAGCATTAAAATTCTGAAAATTATGAAGACTATCTTTGAACACTCCTATAGAAAGTAGCTGTATTCACTAAAGACATTTAAGTGAATCCAGCAGTCGGGCCTTAGGATTAAATGTGGGTAGAGGTGCTGGTTTTTGACCTGGTACCCAAGTATTTGTTTGAATTGTACTTAAATTGGCGGCAACTTTTGAATGCATGGTTTTGTGAAGGAATAGACAGTAAAGATAATGTTATTTCTGTTGTTTCCATGACAACGGACATGCTTCATGGAATATATCCATCATGCATAGTCTTGAACCATCTGGTTTCTAAGTCCTTGGTGAAAACCCTCTAGGAATGAAGTGTAGGTAAACTTTAATCAGTTTTATAATTACTGTAGTCTTTGCAAAATTATTTAACTTGATTTTGCAGCTGCTTCAACATAAGGCCCAGAGGTCTTATTAGGGTTTTTATTGCCGCTTTTAAGGAGCAGTTTAAGAGTCATGATTGTACTGTAGCTGCAGATGCCACTGTTTCTGTCTTTGGTTCTGAGACTAGGTTGTAGTGACATCACACAAAGATGGAGAAAGGGCACAGTTATTTTTTCCAACTGGCTCTGTCAAATATAAAAATTAACCATACTTTGAGCTGGGTTTTATGTATTGGTAATGTATGTTTATGTTAGAGTTTCTGTCAAAACAGGGATTAAAGATAAATGTAGCTAATTAAAAGAACATTTGCTTAGAGCTCCTGGTAATAGATACCTCTTTGTGAGGTCCTGAGGTATGGCTTTCTTTAAGAACTGATGCAATTTGTGTGACTGAAGAAGAGAGGAGATTCGATTTTCTGAAAATAAAACATGAGCCCGAGAACTATCCAGAGTGAGCTCTAAGGAAATAAACGAAATAATGGTTAGGTAAAGTTTGCTTATGTGGTGGGTTATATAAAATGTGCGTCTACCCTGCTTCTGACCTTTCACACCACTAAATGATATTTCCCAACAAAGTCTTTGAAGCAAAGCAGTGCTTTTTAGCTGGTACTAGATGAATCAACTTATTTCAAACTGAACTCTAGATGATTAAAAGTAAAACAAAAACTTTCAGAATCAAATTAGGCAATTGTTGCCCTTTTTTCCTTAATTCTACCAGGCAGTTGAACTTTTTCTGCTAATGACTTCATTCCTGGCATCTGTGTTTTTTTTGTTTGTTTGTTTTCCTGCAGTGAGGGGGAAAAGTGTGGGGGCCAAAGAAGAGTTTTTCTTGCCTCCCATTGACCACCAAAGCAAAGAGGATTAAGTTCCAAAAGATCAGTTCCTATGAACTAGAAGGCATCTTATAAAAGTGATAGCCTCATTTACCTCTCATAATCTCATTGGTCTTATAAGCTGCATGTTTCCATGGTGCTTTGCAAAAGAATAATTGCACCTACCAGAGAAGTTTGAATGTTAGATATAGGATGTGGTAAAACTTTCAAATAAACCACAATGGTTACCAAATATTTTGATATTTGAAACTATTTTCTATTTGAGAAGGTGAGGGACTATCAAAATGATCTAATTGTTGGAGTGATTCTGGAACTCATTTCTAACCTCTAATTGACATAACTTAAGAAGTGCTATTTCTAGAATTGAAATATTTATTAGCTTTAAACCCCTTGCCAGGGACCACCCCTGCTCCCCCAAACACACATATACCACAAAGAGCTATATAAAATAGCTATATAAAGCTAGTGACTATATAAAGAGCTACACTCATTTTAATAAAATGTTCTTTGAAGATTAAGAGTTGCCAAGTTTCTGGATATAAAATGTAAATTTTTGCCACTAGATTACTGAAAAGGGTTTATGTTAGAAACTTAATTGTGAGTATAGTAATTCTACCACCAGAGGGCTCCATATTTTTTCTTGAATGTAGCCAGAGGGAAAGAAGACATGAGTCTTGGTACAACATTTTCTTTTTTTTTCTCATTCCACCTGTCCAAGCCATAGACCATAGCTTAAAGGCAAAAACATAGGTTTCTATTTTTCTAGCCCATTTTTCTAGTTTAAAAAATATATAGAAAAATATTTGCTTTTCTGTCTCTAGGGCAGTTTTATTTCCCTTACGGAGGTAAAGGGAAAAAAAATCAAAGCATCTTATAAGCTCCTATCATTGTGTGTGTGTGTGTGTGTGTTGTGTGTGTGTGTGTGATGTTGAGATCACACACACAAATTTTGAGATCTCCTTAGAATCAGGAAAAGTGAAGAGGATGAAGATAGTGCTTTTGGGTAATTTCTAATTTGCTATTAAGAATTTCAGTAAACTGTAAAGATTGACAGCTGACTTCAAGGAAAGCCGTGGAAGACTCCAGTTCTTACCAGGAGTACTCTGTGCTGAGTAACAGGCTGAAGAAGACACACCATGCAGGAAAACCATGATTTACAATTTATACAATTATATGGAGCTTACAATGGGAGTTGGAAAATTGGATTCCTATGCATATAATAAGAGTGAACAACACTAAGTAAGAGAGCAGATACTGCAGAGCATCAAAGTACTGCGGTAAAATTTGTGTGAATATAAGGGACTAGAATTTGTTGATGTGAATATCTGAAATATCTACTTATCTCATGTTTCTATTCATTGATCATTAATTTATGCTTACATTTTTGGAAAAAATGATTTAAAGCAATTGCTCCATTGAATTTTTTTTCCCAGTTAACCTATATAATCCCCTATAACCTTCATAGTGAAAAGTCCATTGGTTGGGAATTCTTCTTTCTGATTCTAGCACTCACTTAACTAGTTCTGTGATCTTGAGCAAATTACTTTAGCTCCCTGGTCTTCAGCTTCTTGTGTATACATAAAAAGGAAAATATAAGTGTAGAACTTCCAAAAGCTTTGTTTATTTGTATATTATATTTCAATTTTTCTGAATCACTTTTAAAAGCTTTATTGAAGCAAAATTCATGTAACATAAATTTACCTCATACAGATATACAATTTAATAATTTTCAGAAAAGACAGAGTTCTATGATGATTACCATAATCCAGTTTTAGAACATTTTATCAACCCAAAAGTTCCCTCATGCCTGTTTGTATTCAATCTCTTCCATCCTGAGCCTGAGGCAAACAGTAATCTAATTTCTGTTTCTTTTTGTTTTTTCAGGAAATTACATATTAATAGAATCATGCAGTGTGTAGTTGTGTTGTGCTTGGTTCTTTCACTTAACATAATTTCTTGAAATTTTCGTCTATAAGTGGCACGTATCACTTATTTGTTCCTTTTTTGCTGAGTAGTATTCCATTATATGGCTATGTTATATTGTGTTTTAAAATATTTGTTTCCAGTTTGGAGCTATTATGAATAATGCTGCCATGAACATTCATGTATAAGGCTTGGTATGAACACATTTTTATTTCGGGGGTAGATACCTAAAAATGGCATTGCTTGGCCATGTGGGAATTACATTTCTGATTTAAAATGAACTGTTAACATTCTCCAATGTGGATGTATACTTTTACTTTTTCATTATCAATGTATGAAGGTTCCAGTTTCTCCACATCCTCACCAACTCATGGTATTGTTAGTCTTTTTTTTTTTTATTATTATAGCCATTCTGGTGATTATGCAGTGATATCTCATTGTGGTTTTAATTTGCATTTCTCTAATGACTAATGATGCTGAGGATTATTTTTTTACATATAATGGCTACTTGTATATTGTCTTTGGTGAAATATCTATCAAATATTTTGTCCATTGTGTTGTCTGCTTTCTTATCATTAAGTTGTAAGAATTATTTATATATTCTGTATACAAGTCTTTTTCAGATGTATACTTTGTAAATATTTTCTTCTAGTCTGTGGCTTTTCTTTCCATTTTCTTAATGGTTTGAAGAGCAAATGTTTTCAGTTTTGATGAAATCTACAGTGTCAACCTTTTAAGAATCATGCTTTTGTTATTTTACTGTTCAACAATAGAAGAGAAAAAACTATTGATACTTGATACAAAGAAAACTTTGGCTAATTCATTTTGAATTAATGTTTTATGTGTGATATGAAGTACTGGTCTAATTTTATTTCTTTCTGTATTTGTATATCTAATTGTACGCAATTTGTTGAAAATACTATCCTTTCTCTCTTGAATTTTCTTGGAAAATTTGTCAATAAATAAATGGAACAAAAATGTAAGAGTGTATCTGCTGACTTTCTTTTTTGTTCCATTGATCTATGTGTCTGTCTTCACACCAGTACCATATTGTCTTGATTTTTATTGTAGCTTTCTAGTTAGTTTTGAAATAAGGTAGCATTATTTTTACTTTTATTCAATTTCAAAATATTTTCTAAGTATTCTTGTGATTTCTTCTTTAATCTATGGGCTATTAAAGAAGAATTTTATTTAATTTCCAAGATTTGGGGGATTTTCAAATTTCTTTTTGTAGATTATTTATAAGTTAGTTCAATTGTGGTGGGAAAACATATTTTGAATGATTTCAACCATTTTAAATTCATTGAGACATGTCTTATGTCCTAGCATATGTTCTATACTGAAAAGAATATATATGTGTGTATATATGTATGTGTATATGTGTGTGTGTGTTTTATATATATATATATATGCTCCTGCTACTGGATGGAGTGTTCTGTAAATGTCAGATTATGTCAGATTAAGTTGATTGGTAGTATTCTTGAAGTCCCCTGTGCCCTTAATAATTTTCTTTATAGTTATTTATTTTAGTTATTCAGAATGCAATATTGAGATCTCCAACTACAATTTTGAATTGCTTATTTCTACTTTCAATTATCAATTATTACTTCATATATTATACATGAGTATATATTTATATTCCATCATGACATATTGACCATTGATCATTTTGAAATGTCTCTCTTTGTCTTTAGCAATATTTTTTGTACTAGGGTATATTTTGACTAATATTAATACCATCCCTCCAGCTTTCTTGTAGTTATTGTTTTCATGTTATATCTTTTACATCGTTTTATTAACAATCTATTTGGCAGTTTCTTTAAAGTCATCTAAATGTGTTTCTTTTGGGTAACATATAGTTGTATTTTCATTCAACCTGCTGATTTGTGCCTTTTGGTTAAAATACTTAGTCCTTTCACATTAAATGTAATTATTGATATGGTGATATTTATATCTGCCACTTTGTTGTCTATATGTCTCATTCAATTTTTCCCTCTCTTCCTCCTTTACTTCCTCTTTTGTATTAAATAAGTATCTCTAGCATATTATTTTAATTTTTATATTGATTTTTAATTTTTTGAGTTATTTTCTTAGTTGTTGCTCCAGGGATTGCAGTATTCTTCTTAACTTATCACAATCTATTTTAGGTTAATACTGGATTACTTTGGTAAAAGACAGAAATTTTGCTCTAATATTGCTCTCCATCATCAGCCACCTTTGTGCTACTATTGTATATATTATAATTATTAATGTTATAAACCTAACAATATTATAATATAGTTATTGCTTTATACAATTCCATATTTCTAAAAAAAGAGAAGAAAATAAAAAATATGTAGACAGTCTTTTATACTTAACACGTTTATTATTTTTGATGCTTTTCATTTTTTTTCCTGTGCTTTAGCATTATCTAGTGTCATTTCCTTTCAGTTAGAAAGACTTTAATTAGTATTCCTTAGCATAGGTCTCTAAAAAAAAATATAAACCAGTTTTGGTTTATATCAGAATGTCTTTATTCCATCTTCATTTTAGAAGAATAGTTTTAGTGTATACAGAATTTTAGCTTTAAATTTCTTTTTATTTCTTTAGATATATCATTCTATTTTCTGACTTCCATGATTTTTTATTGTAAGTCATCTACTAATCATATTCTTTCCCTGCAGGATACAAATCATTTTTCTCTTGATGCTTTCAAGACTTTCTTCCTTTTTTAGTAGTTTGACTATTATATGTCTAAAAGTGGATCTCTTTGAGTCTACCTATGTTATGTTCATTGAGCTTGTTTTTCTTCAAGTTTGAGAGTGTTTTGCTCTTATTTCTTCAAAAACTTTTTCTGTCTCTTTCTCTCTGTATTGCAGAACTCCCTTTGCACATATTGATATGTTTGATGCTGTCCCACAGGTCTCTGAGGCTCTTTTCATTTTTCTTCTATCTCTTTCCTCTCTGGTCTTCAGATTGGATCAGTAGAAATTCTTTCTTCTGCTAACTTATATCTGCTGTTGAGCCCATCCTGTGATTTTTATTTGGTTATTGTACCTTTCAATCATAGACTTTCCATTTGGTTCTTTTTATAGTTTCTATTTCTCTACTTCCCTATTCATGGAGTCATTGTCATCATATTTTCCTTTCATTCTTTGAAGATGTTTTTCCTTTAATTCTTTGAACATATTTTCAATAGATGCTTTGAAGTCTTTGTCTGTTACATTCAACATCTAGGTCTGTGTTTGTTGTACCTTGCCATAAAGAGGTATCTGAGGCTGGGTAACTTATAAAGAAAAGTTTTATTTTGTCTCACATTTCTGCAGGCTTTACACTAAGTGTAGTATCAGCATCTGCTTTTGGTGAGGACTTCAGGAAGATTACAGTCATGGTGGAAAGTGAAGGTGAAGTAGGCATCACATGCAAGAGAGAGAAGGGGGAGGTGTCAGGCTTTTCTAAGCAACCAGATTTCACATGAACTAACTGAATGAGAACTCACTCGTCACTAATGGCTTGATGCTGAGCCGTTCGTGAGGGATCAGTCACCATGATCTAATACCTCCCACCCAGCTCCATCTTCAACATTAGAAGCAACATTTCAATGTGAGATTTGCAGGGGACAAATATCCAAACAATATCAGGGTCCCATCAGAGTCAGTTTCTATTGACTATTATTTTTTTTCTTCCCTTGTATGGTCATGTTTTCTTGTTTTTTTGCAATCTCATGATTTTTTGTTGAAAATTGAGCATTTTATATAATGTATTATAGTAACTCTGGATTCTGAGTTTCTTTTCCTAAGGTTTGTTGTTATAATTTTTAGTAACTTGCCTGGGCTTAATCTGCAGGACCTGTCCCATTCACAATGTACAGCCACAGATATTTTTGTTAAATTTTTTTTTTAGAAAATCGTATTTATATTTTTTACCTTGGATTTCAAGAAGTTGCCCCTGTGCCTGTGTAGCTTCCTGGTCAGCCAGTCATCAGGCAGAGGCTATGCTTCAACCCCTCAGCTCTTAAGAATTCCACTCTCTGCCATGTAATTTGTATTTGTGTTAAGGTCCGCATTTAAAGTCCTGACAATTTTCAATCCCACCTCACATTTTACTTTCTGCTGACTCCCCTTGGATCTTCCCTATGCCTGCCTATAGTTTTCCAATTAACCAGAGATAAGCATGAACTTGCTTAGCCATTCTATAGCTCTCTCATATCCAGGTTCTTCCATTAAGTTCCTGGCTGAAGTCACACCGTCAGGCTGGTAGAGCTGCCTACAACTCTTACTTTTACTGACAATACACTGCTGGGCATTAATTTCCACTCTCCACTCTGAAATAACCTTTGCTGGCAGGATGCTGGTGGTTTCCTCAGAACTGACCCTGGTAAGAGAAAGCAGCCACACCCAAGCAATCTGCAGACTCCCAACGTTTTTATTCAAAATTATAGTAGTTTGTCATGAATCAATGCTTCTTAAGATAATGTTTATTTTTGGTCAATATCCAAAGCACTGAAATGCATATTTTTGACAATTGTGTCACTTTAAACTTATTTTTTGGGGGCAGAAGATTTCCCAGCCTCTTCACGTTGCTGCAACTGAAAGTCCCATCCTGAATAATTTTGAAATTTAAAATTGTTGATATTTATATTTTTCTACACACAATATGATTCTCTGTACCATTGGGAGTATTAATAACATGTTATTTATTAAAATAATGCTCTAGTATGATCTCTAGTGTTTTCTTCTGGTTTACTGATGCTTGCTGTGCAAATTTTGATTATGAAAATGTTTTGATCTGCTCATAGGGTATCAACAAAAGATGATCAGAAAGTAAACCATGCTCATATTCCTCAAATAGTTCCTTTCCAAATGTCCATCAGTGACAGACTGGATTAAGAAAAAATGTGGCACATATACACCATGGAATACTATGCAGCCATAAAAAAGGATGAGTTTGAGTCCTTTGTAGGGACATGGATGCAGCTGGAAACCATCATTCTTAGCAAACTATCACAAGAACAGAAAACCAAACACCGCATGTTCTCACTCATAGGTGGGAACTGAACAATGAGATCACTTGGACTCGGAAAGGGGAACATCACACACCGGGGCCTTTCATGGGGAGGGGGTAGGGATTGCATTGGGAGTTATACCTGATGTAAATGACGAGTTGATGGGAGCTGACAAGTTGATGGGTGCAGCACACCAACATGGCACAAGTATACATATGTAACAAACCTGCACGTTATGCACATGTACCCTAGAACTTAAAGTATAATAATAATACAAAATAAATTAAAAAAAAAACTTTTATTTTAGGTTCAGGGGTACACGTGCAGGTTTGTTTTATAGGTAAACCACATGTCACAGGGGTTTGGTGTACACATTATTTCATCACGAAGATAATAAGAATAGTACCTGATAGGTAGTTTTTCAATCCTCAGCCTCTTCTTCCTTTACTCTCAAGTAGGCCCTGGTTCTGTTGTTCCCTTCTTTGTGTCCATATGTTCTCAATATTTAGCTCCCACTTATAAGTGAGAACATATGTTATTTGGTTTTCTGTTATTGCACTAGTCCACTTAGGATAATGGCCTCCAGTTCCATCAACGTTGCTGCAAAGAACATGATCTCATTCATTTTTATGGCTGTGTAGTAGTCCATGCTGTGTATGTACCACATTTTTTAAATCCAGTCTACTGTTAATGGACATTTAGGTTGATTCCATGTTTTTGCTATTGTGAATAGTGTTGCAATGAACATATGTGTTCATGTTCTCAATGGTAGAATGATTTATATTGTTTTGGCCAGGCATGGTGGCTCATGCCTGTAATTTCAGCATTTTGGGAGGCCAAAGCAGATGGATTGCCTGAGCTCAGGAGTTTGAGACCAGCCTGGGCAACATGGTGAAACCCTGTCTCTACCCAAAATACAAAACATTAGCTGGGCGTGATGGTGTGTGTCTGTGGTCCCAGCTACTCAGGAGGCTGAGGTGGGAGGATCGTTTGAGCCTGAGAGGTCGAGGCTGCAGTGAGCCATGATCACACCACTGCACTCCAGCATGGGTGACAGACTGAGACCCAATCACAAAAAACAAACAAACAAAAAAGAATGATTTATATTCTTTGGGGGCATATACCCAATAATGGAATTGCTGGACCAAGTATGAAAAGACTTAGATAACCAAACAGTAATACTGACAGTGTTAGATCATTGAGACAGAAAAGTAACAAAGATATTCGGGACCTAAACTCAACACTTGACTAAACAGACCCAATAGACATCTACAGAACTCTCTAACCCAAAACAACAGAATATACATTCTTCTCATCTCTACATGCCACATACTCTAAATCACAATCGAACATAAAACCATAAAACAATCCTCAGCAAATTGAATAAAATCTGAAATTATACCAGCCACACTCTCAGACCACAGAACAATAAAAATAGAAAATCAGTACCAAGAAAATCTTTCAAAACCATAAAATTACATGGCAATTAAGCAACTTGCTCCTGAATGACTTGTAGGTAAAGAATGAAATTAAGGCAGAAATCAAAAAATTCTTTGAGCTAATGAGAACAAAGATACAACATACCAGAATCTCCAGGACACAGCTAAAGCAATGTTAAGAGAGAAGTTTATAGCACTAAATGCCCACATTAAAAAGTTAGAAAGATCTCGAATTAACAACATAACGTGACAATTAGAGGAACTAGAGAACCAAGAGCAAACCAACCCTAAAGATAGCAGAAGATAAGAAATAACCAAGATCAGAGCTGAACTGAAGGAAATTGAGATGCAAAAGAACCATAAAAAGATAAATGAATCCAAGAGATTGTTGTTTGAAAGAAAAATAAGATTGCTAGACTGCTAGCTAGACTAACAAAAAATGCAAATAAACACCATCAGAAATGGCAAAAGGAATATTACCACGGACCCAAAAACACAAAGAACCCTTGGAGACTACTGCAAACTGCCTGTATGCACACAAGCTAGAAAAATTCAAAGAAATGAATAAATTCCTGAAAGTATACAACCTCCTAAGATTGAGTCAGGAAGAAATTGAATCCCTGACTAGACCAATAATGAGTTCTGAAACCAAATCAGTAATAAAAAGTCTACCAACCAGAAAAAGTCCAGGAGCAGACAAATTCACAGCCAAATTCTACCAGAAATATAAAGAAAAGCTATTCCAAAAAAAAATTGAGGAGAAAGGACTTCTTCCTAACTCATTCTATGAGGCCAACATCATCCTGATACGAAAACCTGGCAGGGACACAATAAAAACACAAAACTTCAGGTCAATATCCTTGATGTACATGGATGGAAAAATCCTCAATGAAATATTAGCAAACTGAATCCAGCTGCACATGAAAGAGCTAATCCACCATGATCAAGTAGGCTTTATTCCTGGGATGCAAGGTTGGTTGAACATACACAAATCAATGAATGTGAATCATCACATAAACAGAACTAAAAACAAAAACCACATGATTATTTCAATAGATGCAGAAAAGGCTTTTGATAAAATTCAATATCCCTTCATGTTAAAAAACATCAACAAACTAGGCATTGAAGAAACATACTTCAAAATAATAAGACTCATCTATGATAAACCCATAGCCAACATCATACTGAATGGGCAAAATCTGGAAGCATTTCTCTTGAAAACTGGAATAAGACAAGGGTGCCCTCTCTCACCACTCCTATTCAACATAGTATTGGAAGTCCTCGCCAGAGCAATTAGGCAAGAGAAAGAAATAAAAGACATCAAAATAGGAAGAGAGGAAGTCAAACTATCACTGTTTATAGATGACACGATTCTATATCTAAAAAACACCATAGTGTCTGCTCAAGAGCTCTTTGATTTGATAAACAACTTCAGCAAAGCTTCAGGATAGAAAATCAATGTACAAAAGTCAGTAGCATTCAAATAGTTCCTAAATGGTTTGTTAACTAAATTGCTGAGGAGTTGTCGTTGTTACAATAAATTCCATCAGGATTAACAACTAAACTTGTTCATGTACCTACATGGACGATTTCATTACAACCATCAACTAGGTAACAGTTATTGTGAGAGTAATCCCAAATATGAAGATATTAAAATGTGAAGAAATTAATCTCTTAGAAGTGATAAAATATGTTAATATCATAATCCAGCATACTTTAGAGAAGAATCTGGGATTAGATAATTTTTGCTGTAGTTTATACAAGAAGCTCAGAGCCTGAAGTAAACAAGAGGTCTCTATCTATAAAGGGGTTGTATACATGGCATCATCTTTGAGAATGAATTCAGGAAATAAAGTGATAGAGAAAATCTGGTTGACTTCTGTATTGATTTTTATTGAGATTATGATTTTGTTAAAAAGAAAAAATATTTTATTGGAATTTGAGTGGAGAAAAAGGCAAAGATATTCTATCTTTAGCTGACTCAAAATCTTGCCTATGGTGAGCTTTCAGATTGGAAGTTGACTTTAAACTATGGAATGAATCTACTTTTGCCTTTGAGTATTAATACTTTAAAAAATTACCTGACTTTCGGCTGGGTGCAGTGGCTCATGCCTGTAATCCCAGCACTTTGGGAGGCTGAGGTGGGCAGATCACCTGAGGTCAGGAATTCGAGACCAACCTGACCAACATGGAGGAACCCCGTCTCTATTAAAAATAGAAAACATTAGTTGGGTATGGTCACATGCCTGTAATCCCAGCTACTTGGGAGGCTGAAGCAGGAGAATCTCTTGAATCCAGAGGTGGAGGTTGTGGTGAGCCATGATCATGCCATTGCACTCCAGCCTGGGCAACAAGAGCGAAACTCTGTCTCAAAAAAAAAAAAAAAAAAAAAAAAAAATTACTGTGACATTCAAAGAACTTGAGTAGGGTTTATCTTTATAGTTCTCTCTGTTTTGTACTTTGTAAGCAAAAACCTATAAAAACTAGATGATATTAGAGGAAATACCAGGAGATATGAGCATATTTATCCTTTTGCTTCTGCACTGACAGAAAGGCCTTTGTGCCTTTTGTGAATGTCTGTTTTACATATCTGTTATAATGTGGATAAGATAAGTGAGGAAGACACTGTGCCCAGAAGTTCTGACTTTTGGCTACACTGATAACCACCGTCAAACAATAAATGTATAGGGTTGGAAGGAATTATAGAGATTATTTAGACTTGGTGACACAAGCACAAAGGCCTACAGAGACCAGAGAGGTAATGCAAATGAGTGAAGTAGGCCAACTTTATGATGTCACTCATTTTTCTTAAAATACAAAGTCCTCTTAGCATATGTATATGTGTATATGTGTGTGTGTGTGTGTGTATATATATATATATTTTTCTCATTGTTGACAATGACATAAGTAGTGAGAAGTATTTCTCTGAGAAAAACAGTAGTGCAAATGAAAAGATGTATGGCAGAGGTCAGCAAACTATAGCCCAATGTCAAATTCAGTCCATTGCCTGTTTTTGTAAATAAAGTTTTATTAGAGCACAACACATTTATTTATATATTACCTATGGCTGCTTTCATGCTGCAATGATGGGGTTGAGTACTTGCAACAGAGGCAGGATGATTCACAAAGCCTAAAATATACATGGTCTTTTACAGAAACAGTTTGCCAATTCCCTGAAAATGGTAACTCACCCAGCCTCAGTGATGACGAGATAGAAAGTAGTGGTACTGTAGCAAATGGGAGAGCTTCAGCTCCATCTTATAAGTGTTGCCAGATCTCAATTTATAAAAGAAACTCAAATTTTAAATTGTATGTGAAATTTTCCTATTTTAAAAGATTGGTTCAAATCTTACATAAACATTGTAGTCCAAACTCTCAGTATCTCTCATATGTGTTCGGGCTAGATTTGGCCCTCAGACTCCCATTTTATGACTTAAGTTCCTTTACTTAATTTTAGTTATTCAGTTTCTTAGTTTTAGGTGCCCTATTTAGTTTTCTTTTCTAAATCTACTATGTTACTTTTTATAGTTATTTTATTTCCTGTATATATTTTCAAGCTTATTTTTTAGGTGTGATTGTTTTACAATGTGATATTTTGTCTAATTTTATTATCTAAGTTTTTGTGAATCTGTTTTCTGTTGTTATTTCTGCTGCTTATTACTTACAGTGCCTTCTTTTCTTAAAGGCCTGGTTATCTTTGACTATATGTTCATTATACTCAAAAAATTTATTTGTAGGAGTAACTTGAGGCCAAAGATAAAGGGATTCTATTTGTTTCTCTCAGGTACATGAGGGAATAAAGTCCAAGATGAAGTTTTCAGATTTCTTGAGCCATAGAAAGTGAATTTGAAAGAACATGAGAGAGTAGGTCTATTTTAAAGTTCTAGTTTACTGTGAAGTGATTGCCTTATTATATATGTACTTCAGTTATGTGGGTTTAGGCTTTTAAATTTCTATGCCCCATGCTAAGTGAGGCCAACAAAATAAAAATTCACATTTGTTGAAATAGGCAAATGCTCTCAAGGCAAAATACATTTTCTTTCCTACTTACTGCATTCATTCCATTTTCCCCTTCAGTTTTGTCCTAGTAATTCCTTACTTTCTTCTTAGATCTTTGATCTTTAAAAAATACTTTACCATATACTTTATATTTATATATTTGCACATAGTTTTGTATATATAAATACACATATTATTTGTATTCATTTAGCATTTCTAGTTTATAGTGGGAGCATTATCCAAATAGCAATACTTCATTATCAAAAATTCAAACAATGTATTTCAACAATTCTCACTTTATATTAATAGATGAATAAGGTAAAGTAAATGATTCAAAGCCATGCAAAGTGCACTTTGCAAAACTTGGATTAGCATGTAATTCTCCCGATTTCCAAACCAGAATTCTTTCCGTCACCCACTTTCATTTGGAATGTTAGTCAGTGGTATGCTGTCAAATGTTTAACAACTACATTTCTGAAAAAAAGGTTCTGACCATTGTGTTTGCCAATTTCTGTGATATAAACACTTCCACTATGGCCAATTTTGAGTTCCCAACTTGATGACACTGAACTCAAGAATTAAGAAGAGATGTGTACAATTGACTCTCGTGAGCTGGCACAACCTGGCTTTAGCATACCACTATATCCAGTTGAGAGAATTAACATTTTTTGACTATCTGTACATGCTAGGCACTTTATTTATACCATTTGGTTTAATTTTCACAACAATATTGCCTGGATGTTATTACCAGGATTGCAATTTTATAGATCTGAAACTTGAGATTCAGAAAGATAAAGCTACTCAGTCAAAGTCACATAGTCAGCAAGTGGCAAAACCAATATTTGAAATCAGGTTTGTGAAATTACCAAAGCCAGTGATTTTCCAGATCAGCCTGTACTATTTCCTGAGTGGTATCGTGGACCCAGTGTCCCTAGAGAGGGTGGAATAATTGTGGACATAGTGGAGATTTTCTTTTCAACTGATTCCATAAGCGATTTTCACATATTACCTTCTTCTGGTTTGTTTTCCTTTGACTCCACTATGCCTTTCCAAGAAGGATCATCCAAGTTCATGCAGATATTTTCTCATGCTTATTCTGTCTATGAAGCTTCCTAAGCTTACTTCACAGTTCTAAACCCAAGTCTTCTTTCTTCCTAGGTGTTGCCCATGTCCCTTTTTTGATGCATATTTAGCCTTGAGAGCATTTGTCCGTCCATCCATCCATCCATCCATAATAGTGCCAGACACTGTGCAAGGTTCTGGGATACATAAATTAATGTGGGAGGTTAATAGTCTCTGCCCTAAAGACATTTTCTAACATTGAAAGAATGTCAAGAATGGATCTCAGGATGAAAACATAGTATAAAGACATTGGTACTTCCTTCCCCAGGGAAACAACAACAACAAAGAAACAGTGTCTTACACAATCAATGGGGTTTTTAAACCTGAGAAATCATAGTAACCTAGTTAGGAAGCTGGTTTTCTCCCACTTTTCTATGTTCTCTATTTTGTAAGCAACTCCTACACTGAGAGGGAAGGAGCATATTTTAAAGTGACAGGGAGACAAACTAGCATTCTCCAGTGGTCCTCCCACTTCCAGCTGCAGAGGGTGCCCCCTTTGACCTAGTTGAGACCCATTTAACTCATCCATTTCAAAGGATGGGGACTAAGTTCCCTTTACGCTACTCCCAGCTGCAAATTCCTAGTCTTGTTCCCCATTTTCAGTAATGATTTAATGTAAATGTATTTAAAATAATAATCATGTGCTCCCTCTGCCCTCCACAGCTGTGGCTTTCTACCTTGAATTGCATTTGAACTGTGATTAATACATGTGTTTAAAGAAACAGTCATTTCTCCCTTTTTTTTCCTTCCTCACAGCTGTATTTTTCCCACCCTGGCAATTTCTCTTCTATCCCTATTACCTATACATATTTTAATCCCAGACTCAAAGAAAAATTTTAACAATACTGGATCTTGTAACTAAGCTTCCTTTATGTTTTACAAGTGTCTTGACACTGTGGTTGTCATACCAAAATCCAGAAACTTACTTTAACAGATATATTCACGTGTATCAAAGTCATGTGAATATCAAAGTCCTGCTGACAAGTGACTGGTGGCCACAGCTCTTCCTTGCATTAACAAAGACAATTTCCCATCGTCCTTCTTGACACTGAAGTGGAGCAGAGTGAGCTCCATAGTTCAGAGCATTCCCCAAACTCTTAGGTGCAGAAGCTTCTCTGTTAATGGAGCCTTTTCTTCACATCATGTTAAGGACTGAAATTGCAGAAGATTTCCCAGGACCATGTTTTTTTTTGTTTGTTTGTTTGTTTTTGTTTTTGTTTTTTTGTTTTTAATTGAAGTGTAATTTACATAACATAAATTTAGCCATTTAAAAATGTATAATTCAGTGGTATTTAGTACATTCACAATGCTGTGTAACCATCACCTCCATTTACTTCCAAAATATTTTCATCGCTCTTTGAAGGAGACTCCGTGCCCATTAAGCAGTCATCGCCCACTTCCCTCTCTCCTTATCTCCTGTTTTCTCCTGGAAACCACTAATCTGCTTTCTGTGTCTAAGGAAAGGCCTGTTTCTCGGAGGGAAGTGTCAGCCATACTATTCTTTCAAACAACTTCTGAATGTGGTTTGTTCCACAGTTGAGTAATGAAGGTCTTGAAGCCACAGCTGTCTGGCAACAAGATGACACTAACACATTGTGCTCTGCAGTGGATGATGGATTGGACCTGGATCTGACATGGCCCAAACTTCTTGAACCCAGATTTAACATGTGAGAAAAAATTTCTCACATTTGAACATAGTGAGAAAAAAAAGTTCAACTCCTCCCAGCCCTGACTGAAGACCCAGCAATAAGCTGTCAAGGATGTTTTAGATGAAGTTAGTCATCAGCATGGAAAAAGATGCCAAAATAACACAGGGAAAACATAAAAACTGGATGGCGACTGAGGAGAGGAACCTACAGAAAATTTCTAAATACCAAGCCGAGAGATTCTGTAATGTCTGTGTACAAAATAAAAACGGAAGAAGTCTTTAGCAATCCTAGACTTAGTCCTGATCCTGTGTCCTCTCTTCTACTGGAGTAATTGTGAAAGTGCACAAACTGGGGAGGGCTGAGCCTTTGTTTCTCCTCTCCTTACAGTGTTTCCTTAGTGAGCCCCCCACCACTCCATGTGGTCTCCAGGTCGTTAGTTCTGAAGAGTTTTAACAGATGTTATGTAAAAATGGTTTCATGATTTGTTTGTTCGTGTATTCATTTTCTCATTTATTTACCACGTGTTTACTAAATTCTTCTGGTATACTTAGCACTATCCTAGGTGCTGAAGATTAAAGGGTAAACACATCAGAAAAACCAAGTTTGTAAATTAGAACAGTTTTCTTTACAGATTCTTCCAGGACTATTTTATTTTATTTTATTTTATTTTTGAGACAGTGTCTCACTCTTATCACTTAGGCTGAAGTTCTGTGGTGCCATTACAGCTCACTGCAGGCTTGATCTCCTGGGCTCAAGCAATCCTTCTGCCTCAGCCTCCCAAGCAGCTGGGACTACAGGAGTGCACCACTGTGCCCAGCCATTTTTTTTTTTGGTAGAAATCTCAAAAATTTTGTAGGGGTCTCACTATTTTATCCAGGGTGATCTTGAACTCCTAGGCTCATGTTCTCCTCTCACCTCAGTCACTCAAAATGCTGGGATTTCAGGCACGAGCCACTGTACCTGGCCTCTAAATTGACTAACATCACATAAATTGTGAATCTTCAAGAGGAATTTAAAAGAATTTCTCTGAGAAGGATTTGACCACATGGAGCTTATATTCTTTTGAAACAGGTTGGGAAATGCATTAAGCACAAAAAAGAGTTTCTTTTTCTACAATTTTCTATTGCCGCTATGATCTAATTCCCCAAGTAGGTCCCCTTATGATTCTTTGTAATAGAGACTTTTTTTTTTCTTCAGATCGCTTACCAAAGTCTGAAGTTATATGCTTATTTTTGGATCGACTTGTTTATGCTTATCTCTGCTCCTGTACTGCTAGCTCCATGAAGACATTGTACATGACACCTAGCAGGCACTCAGGAAAAAAAATATGCATTCATTGAATGAATAAATAAATTTACCTATCTGTCACCTTCATCAGTTTTACGCAGTGTTTTTATTTCTCTAAGATACAGGGACACCATAGAAGAATACTGGGCAGATTGACTACCACAGATAAGGGCTGCATATAAGGTCACATTTTTAAAATAGGGTTTAGTGATTGCTGTAGGAAATGAAAAACTTTATTTTTAAAAAGCACCTGTACTCAACAGATGACAATATTAAAATAATAACTAACATTTTTTGTATTATTTTTTGGCTCTATTTTAAGTATTTTTATGTAGAATAGCTCACTTATTCATTATAACAACCCTATGCTGTAGACATTATTATTATCTCTTCTGTGGCAGTGAGAAAACTTAATGGTGAGATTAAGTACCTTGTTCAAAGCTACATAGCTGGTAAATGGCAGCACCAGGATTCAAACTGGTAGTCAGGGTCCATAACTTATGCTACAATGCTTTAACATTTGTACTGTAACACTGTCATACTTGTGGAGTGGTAATATTCTCCTGTCCTTGGAGCAAAATCAACTTTCACAGCGCTTCAGTGGAAAAACAATTGCATCTGTGAGGGTTTCAATAGCTACATGTTGTAGAAGATACTGCCAATCTTAGAACATTTTTAGGAGTTCATTATTTTTCCCTGATTATTCTGTGGTGTATCTGGGATTGAACTCAGGTAGTCTTCACAATAATTAACCATTAAATCATACTGACTTAGGATATTTGCAGCCAATGCTCTGTTGAATACATATTATTCCCTTGAGAAAGTTTTTCTGTTTTCTTTATTTCTCTTTGTGGCTTTGGTATCTGTTCTTTGTTTAATTGGTTGTGTGTGTGCACACATGAATATGTTTAAATTTTAGCTCTAGTTTCAAAGGATTGAAAGGCTTAGGTCTCCTTGCCTTGGAAAGAGTTTCTGCTGGTGTGAATTTGCTGAGTAAAGTGGAAGAGGAGAAATTGGTGACCAGTAGGCTTGGGATCTAAGGGACAGCATAGCAGCAGGCCTGGATCTCCAGTGAGGAAGGAATTTCCTCTTCCTTTAAATAGAACGAGGAGACCAGGTCACAGAATAGAAGGAGAGAGCCCCAGGCAGATGGGTTAGGAGATTGCATGTGTGCTGCCATGTTCCTGAAAGGAGGCAGAGGACGGCAACATTTAGCAAGGAGGTGAACTTCACAGGAGCACGTCAAGATGACTAGAAAGGGCAGAGTGGAGTGGAAGATCATTTGAATGGTTGTTTCCATTTTAAGGGTGATGAAATTCAGTCTTGTCAGGTGCTGCCTGGCTCATAGACACACTAATTATTTTAACTATTTTAGCCTGACTAATTTTTTTAACTATTGGTAAAGCAGAGCTCCTCAAACTTGCACATCTGCACATGCAAATCAGTCTGGAGAAGGGCCCAAGATTCTGCAGTTCTAACAAGCTCCAAAGTGAGGCCAATGCTGCTGGTTTGCAGACCACACTTTGAATAGCAAGGTAGCCTTGTACTCAATCTTCAGATGAGAAGTAACAGTTCTCATTCATGGACATTTTTGTATAATTAGGTATATCTGTTTACACTATCCTGTGAATGGAGGTCTTGATGGAAATAAAGGAGAGAGAATGAAAAGAGAATCATCTTGTCTCAGAAGAGGGATCTTAGGAAAAGCTTTAGTGCAGCTTGACAGCAGCTTGAGAGAACTGTATTCTCTGTGAATGAGTTTATAGAGGGAAGTCAGGCACCAGAAGAAATACACAAAAGGGCCCTGTAAATAAACAAAACCAAAAAACCCCAAACTAGAACCAGTGTGGGTTACAACTGAGGAAACACATTAAAGCACAGTTCTAAACAAGATAAGCAACAGCACCTTGGGGCATACTATGGAAATGTTTTTTAAAATGCCTATTACATTGACTAGTGTCTTAGTCTGCTACAGCTGCTATAAAATAGTCCACAGACTAGATAGCTTAAGCAACAGAATTTTTTTCTAACAGTTCTGGAGGCTGAGAAGTCAAGCACAAGGTGTCAGCAAGGTGGGTTTCAGGTTGATACCTCTTCACTAGGCTTGGGGGTGGCTGCCCTCAAGCTGTGTGCTGACATGACCTCTTTGTGTGTATATGAAGAAAGAGAGAGCTCTGATGTTTGACCCTCTTCTTATAAGGACACCAGTTCTACCAGAATAGGGACCCACCCTGATGACCTCATTTAACCCTAATTACCCCTTTAAAGACTCTATTTCCAAATACACTCACATTGGGGGTTAAAGCTTCAACATATACATTTGGGAGACACAAAATTTAGTCCATAACAAATAATATACAGTAGATATTCAGTAAGTTTCAAGTAGATTAATATCCTTAGGGGCAAGGACTATGTCTTATGAATTGTTGTATGACCAAATAGTGGCATATAGTATTTATTTAATAAATAATTGCTAAATAACTAAATGAGACATTGAAAAGTCTGGTGTCCCAAAACCAGAGATAACACATTGTGTAGTCTGGGTGTTGAGTGCTAACAGCTACCAAACTACAAACTGCCTTTCTGGAGCACCACGCGGAGGAACTTCTGATTGGTCACACTTGTACCTTGTGGTAAACACTGCAAGGTCATCTTTGAAGAGGAAGGACAACAATTAATAATCTACTCTCAGAGAGCGAATCACCTCCCATTTACTTTTACTAGTTTATCCATAATGTGTTCTTTTGGGTCCTTAGCAATCTGTCGTCTTTGAACATGTTTTCAACAAGTGAAAATTAAAATATACATATTGGTCCACCGGTACTTGGCAGATACTGAACCAAGGTAAAAACATTTTCTAATTTTCTTTCCTTGTCCTCTGCCCCCATATCGTTCAGGATGCAATGACAGCATTTCATTAGCATTGAGGGAGTGCTCTTGAATACTATCTTCTTGTAAACATGTTCAATGTAGGTAAAGAAAGAGACAGAAAAGATGACCTGGTCTCCAACATCAACGTCCTGCTGGACTGCAGAAGCAGTAAGGGTTGAATTTTTTTTTTTTTTTTTTTTTTTTTTTGAGATAGAGTTTCAGTCTTGCTGCCTAGGCTGGAGTGCAATGGCACAATCTCGGCTTATTGCAACCTCCGCCTCCCAGGTTCAAGCAATTCTCCTGCCTCAGCCTCCCAAGTAGCTAGGATTAAAGGCATGCGCCACCATGTCTGGCTGATATTGTATTTTTAGTAGAGATGGGATTTCTCCATGCTGGTCAGGCTGGTCTCGAACTCTCGACCTCAGGTGATCTGCCTGCCTCGGCTTCCCAAAGTGCTGGGATTACAGGCGTGAGCCACCATGCCCGGCCCACCAGGGTTGAATTTTTGATACCAGCTGAGCCTGATCCCTGGAATAGCTCTGGGTATGTCATGCTTTTCTTCCTCCCAGGAGCCTGGGAGCCATTTAACAATTGCCTCTTCGCTGATTCAACAGGAAGGCCATAGTCTCCTACCCCCACACAAAATCTGCAGCTGATTCCAGGAATGTGAAGGAGGGGCTGTCATGCCCAGAGTTTTTCCAAAGGAAAAAATTCAAGATTTAGGAAAGGATTCTGAGTCTTTGTGGGAGAAGAGAATAGGAATGGGGAGGAGAGAAATTTTACATATTTTTTTCCTGCTAACTTTTAAAGGAGGCTCTTTCCCAAATTATCTCTCCAGATTTCTTTATTAGCACAACAGGCTTTTAGTTAGACAGAATAATATGGGAAGGAAGGAAAGCAGGATTTTCAGATTACATGTACTTTACTAGTAACATTTCAAAAACTTGGTGGGGGTTGGGTAGGGCAACCGGAGTACTGCCATCAGTTTAGTTTGCCAAATGAAGATGTTACAAACACACACGCACAACTAACATCTGCTACAATGACCGCTTCACGAGAGAAAGGGCATTTTAATATAATAGACAGTCTTTTACAAGAGACAAGAATTGGCAAACATGCCACACACACACACGAATGTTCACACACACATATCCTCCTCATTTTTCTTATTTTGCTGTGGGCTTTTTAGGTGTAATCTTGGACAGCACTGGTAAGTTTGTGACTGTTCTGAAACCATGGGGCTAGGTAACTTCTAGGGCTTGAGGTCTAAGATTCTATAATTTAATAAATCTGACTTCATTCTCTTTCTTGCATACCCTATGAATATCTTAAGCAACAGAGTCATGACTCACAGAACTAAAACACACAGACATTACTAAACATAACACACAGAAGTGAAAAATAGAAAACGTATAAAGATATTGCAGTGCTCCATGAGTGTCTCTCCTTCTTGGCCTAGGTTTGTTTTTTTATTTATTTTATTTTATTTTTTGCCAGGACATAAATTCATTCATTCAACAAAGCGTGTAACTGGTCATTTTCAAGGTCCAATAAATGTCCAATTTCATAAAAGTTGCTTCAAGTTAAAAGTGTTGCTCAATCCTGTAATGTGGCCAGAACCAAAAAGAGTTTCTTCTAAAGAAATTTCATGAGGAATTTGCAACACAGTGTGTTTATTACATAAGTTATACTTTTTCCTACTTAAGGTATTTAAAAACACACTACATCTGATCTAGGTCCCCTTTAAACTCTTTCTACATGCTTTTTCTTTACCCTGTTCATACAAATACATTGCTAACCATTTCCCAATGGCCTTGATCTGATATTCCATTCTGTCCACAAGAGTCTTATTATTTATCACTCACTTACTCAACTAGGTAGTGCTGTCTAAATTTTGGCATTCTCCTGTTGTACTATCCTCCAGTTACTTTTCCAGTTATTGTGCACCATGAAATACCAGGGATCATATTGTGGTTCTCCCTGGAAGAACTCCTGAAATCCTCCTGCTCCGTTTGTGTCCTTGGCCATAACATTCTTGAGCTTCTTGCCATAGTTATTTAGTGAGGTTTCTGGTACAGGAACATTTTCTGTGCATGGAATGTGTGTTAAATGACCAGCTGGCTCGGAAGTGCAAGAGCTGAAAGTTTCAACTGAACCGAGGGGTGAAATTATTACCCCTTTGAATGAGAAATTTCAATACGGTTGTTTTGTAACTACTAAAATTCCATGTGGCCAGATTTCCCTGACTAGTCCAATCCTTTAGAGATTATAAATTGCATAGAAGATGCTCATCTAGAGGAAGATGAAGGAGGATATTACTAGTGCCAATTTTCCCTAGATGAAGGTGGATTGGCAGCTAATATGGTGACATGAAAGAATGTAGCAAAGGAAGGTATAATTAATGATAGTGTGGTTTAGACTCATTGGAATGTGATGAGTTTAGTTGAATTGTCCTGGTCAACGTATCATGGGTTCATAGTCTTGCAAGAGATTCCCAAGGATATCTGAAGGAGGATCTTCTCAGGACTTCTTGAAATGCAACTTCTAGGACCTTAACAATGGTGGAACCATCATGGAACTTTATCAAAAAAATAAGAGTATTTAGGGGCCTCTTTCCACCAGTATCCACCTCTATCTCCAGTATGTAAACAGAGCAATTTGTAGAAAAGTAGGAATAAATGTTGAAATAGGGCAAGGAAAATCATTTCAGGCTGAAAGAGAGAAGAGTGAGGTCTCTTTTAGAGAAGGATTTAGAGAAGTGAGAGTAGTTGTAGAAGTCCGGATTTGTAAAGAATCATTTCTAGTGTCTTGAAGCAAGAAGGTACTAAAGATCAGAGAATGAGAATTTTGGTTGTCAAAAATAGAAAAAAAAAAGTGCTCATTGAAAGTCATAAAAGAAGAAAATTATGTCTTGACTGTAAAAATACAGATGAAATAAAAGACCATCGACAAAGCTTTATTTGAGAAAAAAAGAGTGGAAAAGGTGATAGAATATGTACTTAGCATTTCAGAGTGTACAAAGCATTTGTTTACACATTATTTTACTTGATTCACAACATAATCCCCGGCACTAAAAGGACAACTAAGATTTTTCCTTAGGAAAGGAAACTAAGACTTGGAAAGAGGGAGGAACTTCCTCAAAGTCATGGAGCGACCCAGTGGTTGGCCAATAATATCATTATCCTAAATCAGGGACCTGTGTGCATTCCTCTATACTATGCTGCAAATCTGGGACTTTCCCTTTTGGCTTCAGTTCCATTCTGAACATATGTCCACTTCTGGAGTAAAACATTGTGCATCCACTCTTTTACAGATAAAGAAAGGAATTATTTCTTATCCACTCTTTGGAGTGGATGCACAATATTCTACCTGAGAAGTGGAGAAATGTTTTTTTGTGAAGAGCCAAATAGTACATATTTTTTTTGGTGACAAATATTTTTTGGTTGGTGACAAAAGACTCCTTAAGTCTTTGAGGGCCATAAGGTCTCTGTCCCAATTACTCAGCACTGCTTTTGTACCATATAGCTGCTGGAGGAAATATGTAAATGAGGGGGTGTAGTTGTGTTCCAATAAGACTGTATTTGCAAAAATAAGTGGTAGACTAGATATGATCTGCAGACTGTAGTATGCCAACTCTTGTTCTACACCATAAGATGCCATGAATCTTGTCCTTGTATAAGAGTGCCTAAATCCTTCCTCTCTGTTTTATACATAAACTTTCCATCTAGAAAGTTCTGACTTTTTGAGGGCTAGGACCACTTTGGGCTGACCAATGTACTCCTACTTCTTAGCAGTGCCCAACTCAAGCAGTGTTTGACAATTATTTGTTGAATGACTGTTTTTTATATTAGTTACATGCAATTTGCCCTCCCCTTTTGTATCTCTTCCTTTTTCTTCACTGTTTAGTATCTTCTTGTTTAGCACATTTTATTTTTCAAAGATGGCTGCTACAATATCTTCTGTCCCACATGCTCTCACGATGTTATGTTAACACTCCTTCCATTAAGAGTTGGGAGACTATGTTCCCTCACCTTGAATATAGGTAGGCTTGTGATGACAGCAAAAGTGATGTTATGTGACATCTGAGGCTAGGTCACAGAAAGTGACACTGCTTTCACCTGGTTCTCTTGGAACTTTCAGTTACCATGTAAACAGTCTGACTATCCCAAAACTTTCATTCTGTGAGGGAGACCAACATAGTTCACGTGGTGTGATCCCACAAAGGGGCCCTGAGACAACCTAGAGAGATAGAAGTGCTTGCCCAACTTCCAACTACTTAAGTTCCCCTAACTCCACCTCAGCTGTCCCAGTTCCAGGCACTGTTCAACCACAATGGCATGAAAGATCCTGAGCCAAAAGCCTTTCTGTATTTCTGACCCATAAAACCTGTGCATAATCAAATGACTACTGTCTTAATCCACTAAGGTTTTATGCAGCAATACATAACTGGAACGCCTCTCTCCCCTCTTCCTGGGGAGGTGGTGTCACATAGTAGTTACGTGATGACTTCAGATTTAGTCTTTGTTTCAGTCTCAGCTTTCACGTTTTCTAACTATGGGTCATTGTGAGATGATTAGAACTTTTTTCTTAAGTGCCTGTTTAATAAATGTTTTTCTATTTCAAATTTATAGAGATATCCTATTTATTTCCAAATTCATAATTTTTAATTTTCAAAACTAGATTTATAATCCACATGGGAATTCATTTTCCTGTATGGTGTGAAATAAGAGGTCATTTCAATTTTTTTTCCCTGTAGATATCAATTGAACCATCATTCTTACCAAGGAGGTCATTCTTTCCCCACTACTCTGAAGCACGGCTTTCATCATAAATCAAGTGCTTTATATCCATCAGTCTGTTTCTGAACACCCTATTCTCTGTTGTCTGTCTATATTTGAACTTATGCCACACTATATCAATTACTATACTTGTAGAGTAAGTCTTGATTCAATAAATTAAGTTCTCCTACTCTGTTTTTTCCTTTTCTCTCTCCATTCCTCCTTTTTCTTCTAATTTTTTCCCCTTCTTTTTCTTATTCTTCAAGAATATCTTGTCTATTTTTGGCCATGAACAACGTGAGATCCTCAGAACATCTCATCTCTATCCCCTTCAGACTTTCATACTATAAGTGTTATTCATTTTAATTATATATATGTGAAAATTAGGAGACATTTCTATTACTGTTTCACACTATAAATGTTCATTGAGTTTATTAGCATATTTACCATTTCCTTTGCTCTATGTAGTTTCTTGCATCTCTGAGCTTCCTTCTGCAATTATTTTGTTGTTACCTGAAGAATACCTTCTAGTATTTCTTTTAACATTGGTTGGTTGGTGACAAATTATCTCTGTATTTGCTTGCTCAAAATGTCTTTATTTTTCCTTCATTTTTGATGAATTTTATGTGTATGATATTCAACCATGTTGTGTATAGAAGAAGTTTATTTAGTTCCATCATTAAATAATGTTCTAATATATGCATATACCTTGATTTATTTATCTAATCCACTAATAATGGACCTTTTTGTTTGTCTCCAGTTTGGGATATTATGAAGAATGTGCTATGAATGTGTGTGTGTGTGTGTGTGTGTACACGTGTACAGCTGTATACATTTCTGTTGAGTATATACCTACAAGTGTAATAAAAGTGAGTATAGAATTCAAAGATGATGGTTATTGTGCATTGGCATTTTAAAGGTACCATTCCATTTTCTTCTGGCTTTCGTGTGTTTGTTGTTGAGAAGTCAGGGGTTAGTCTTATTGCTCCTTTTCTAGTTCTTCTCAGTGGGAAGACTGATCCTAAACAACCTAATCAACCATGCCAAAATACTTGCAAACTGATCTTTAAAGAACATAAATCAAATTGCATTATCCTATGCTTAAAATGCTCAGTGGCTTTGCCATTGTTCTTAGTAACCTAAATCCCTTATTCTACTTTACCAGATCTTATCCCATCTGGCTACTGCATAACTCTGAATTCTTCTCATGCCACTCTTCCTCTTGTTTACTGGAATCTAGTTACACTAGACTTGATACCTTTCAAAACAGTAATTTCATTGTCACCACTGATGACTCCTTTTAACATTAAAATCTCAGCTCAAATGATATCTTGTAAGGGAGGCCTTCCCTGACCACCTAAGTAAAGTAGTCCATCCCAGTCAATCTTTCTCACATCACCTTGTTTGATGTTCCTATTGCACTTAACCTCTTCTAATTCAGCTTATTCATGTTGGTTTTCTTGTTTATTTCTCTCCCCCTCTTCCACACATTAAATGCAAAGTCCACAAGAGCAGAAGATGTACCTATTTTATTTATTCTCAGGACTAAGAGCAATAGCTGGCATGTGGTCACTGCTCAATAAATGTCACAGAATCATAGAAAACTGGAACAACCTCTTCCAGAAATGTTTTATAAAGCTAATAACAGGAAACTAAATTTAGAGTGGTCAACCTGACCAAAACTTGTTTTAAAAAAACCTATTTTATATCAGTATTATTTCAGAATTTACAAAGCATTTTTCAAATATATCATTAATTCTCATTTTTTTCCAGACAAAAAAAATGGGCTGAAGCCAGAATACAGCAATGTTATTGATTAAAAAGATGGAACTCTTTTTCTGTCCTAAAATTTTGATAAGGTTTTAACAATGAATTTCATGCCTAGTGAACTATCCCTATGTTTGGTTGGGTAAAGACTTTTGAAATTGTACTCTGATTTCAACTTTTTCGAATGACAGTATTGCTTTTGACAATTACATAACTCTAATTTGTGACAGTATTGTTTTCTCTTCATATTTTTTTCACAGGTCTTGAAACACTTAAGAGCTACACAAGGACCTAGACTTTAGGTTTGCTCCACAGGACCACACTTCCAGTTCTGTGTCACTTCCAGTTTTTCCCAGTTTTTCATACCTTTTCTCTGGTGATGGTAGAAGAAGCAATGATCTGATTCAAGGGCAGGCAGGAGAGGAGAAGGCCAAATCGAGAGCCTAAATAAGCAATACCCAGCATAATTTCATTGACGACGTTCAGTCTATCAGTCTTTTGGGAAATATTTATATTTTTCCTCCCCCCTGCCTTTGTCACCAAAAAATTTCATTTCCCTCTTAAGTGGCTCAGCTCAGAAAAGAAGTGGGAGAGTGGGAACAATCTCTTAGGCAAGGCAGCCAAACCACAGCACACCTTGTTCTTTTTTTTTTTTTTTTTTTATACTTTAAGTTCTAGGGTACATGTGCATAACGTGCAGGTTTGCTACATATGTATACATGTGCCATGTTGGTGTGCTGCACCCATCAACTCGTCAGCACCCATCAATTCATCATTTATATCAGGTATAACTCCCCAATG
>NC_045440.1:96467061-96469030 GCF_002776525.5 Piliocolobus tephrosceles
TTTCACAATTATTTCTTAGTGTATAATCTCACAGTGCATATGTTAAATTTTATTTTTTTAATTTGATTTTAAAATGTTCTTTAAAAACCAATACCTTAAGTGGTTATGTTATAGAGATAAAGCATGCACTTGCAGAATAAATAGATTGGATATCTATTATGTGAATGGGTTGGAAGAATATGACTCAGGATAAAATTTCCAGTGACAATATTATATATATAAATCCAAAAAAGTTCTAGTTCTCTGTCTCAAACAACTTAGGTGAAAGCAAGAATGGCAATTCCATTGTAGAAAACTGTTATGCTACTTCCAAGATGACTATGTTGATTATTATATTGGTACCATGTTTTTGTCTGGTGGATAGGGAGCAGAAAACTCTTTAGTTCACAAATAGTCAGACTGAGAGGAACTGTACCTGAGAGACCCAAGGAGACTCCACTGCATACAGACCTGATTTAGGTTATGGAATATGGGATGAAACTTGCTTTCATAAGAGCCCTGAGGGGTGTTTGTGTGTTGATGATTCTTCTGCAAGCATCATTCAGAGGCTGAGATTGAGGGAAGTTCTGCCATCTTTAACGTGTTACATCTAGGGTCACCTTGCCTATTGATACCTGCTGTCAGAGAGGTGAATGTTGAAGATGCATGTGAAAAATGTGAATAAAGTTGTTTAGTTAAATAAGAGTGAAATAAGGTAATATATTTATCAATGTTCACATGTAAATACTTATAAGTAAATTAAGAAATTAAATATTATAAATTGAGAGTTGATTGTTTCAAATATATTTTCCAAACCTTGATGTTTAAAGTTGGTCAAAATAATAATTTTTTAAGACTTTTGTTATTGGAAAAAGAAGAGATTGCCTTATATGTGGCATCATTTTCTATTCAGGCATACATAGAAAATGTATTTAAAAATTATTCATTGCTATGTTACATTACTCCCAAAAATGTGTTCTGAAGAATAGAAGTTCCTTAACTACTTTTTTTTTCTAATTTATTTATTTTTATTTTTTTATTTATTTTTTATTTTATTATACTTTAAGTTCTAGGGTACATGTGCATAACGTGCAGGTTTGTTACATATGTATACTTGTGCCGTGTTGGTGTGCTGCACCCATCAACTCATCAGCACCCATCAATTCATCGTTTATATCATGTATAACTCCCCAATGCAATTCCTCCCCCCTCCCCCCTCCCCATGATAGGCCCCAGTGTGTGATGTTCCCCTTCCCGAGTACAAATGATCTCATTGTTCAGTTCCCACCTATGAGTGAGAACATGCAGGTTTGGTTTTCTCTTCTTGTGATAGTTTGCTAAGAATGATGGTTTCCAGCTGCATCCATGTCCCTACAAAGGACGCAAACTCATCCTTTTTTATGGCTGCATAGTATTCCATGGTGTATATGTGCCACATTTTCTTAATCCAGTCTGTCACTGATGGACATTTGGGTTGATTCCAAGTCTTTGCTATTGTGAATAGTGCCGCAATAAACATACGTGTGCATGTGTCTTTATAGCAGCATGATTTATGATCCTTTGGGTATATACCCAGTAGTGGGATGGCTGGGTCATATGGTACATCTAGTTCTAGATCCTTGAGGAATCGCCATACTGTTTTCCATAATGGTTGAACTAGTTTACAATCCCACCAACAGTGTAAAAGTGTTCCTATTTCTCCACATCCTCTCCAACACCTATTGTTTCCTGATTTTTTAATGATTGCCATTCTAACTGGTGTGAGATGGTATCTCATTGTGGTTTTGATTTGCATTTCTCTGATGGCCAGTGATGATGAGCATTTTTTCATGTGTCTGTTGGATGTATGAATGTCTTCTTTTGAGAAATGTCTGTTCATATCCTTTCCCCACTTTTTGATGGAGTTGTTTGTTTTTTTCTTGTATATTTGTTTGAGTTCTTTGTAGATTCTGGAAATGAGCCCTTTGTCAGATGAGTAGATTGCAAAAAT
>NC_045440.1:96472030-96550323 GCF_002776525.5 Piliocolobus tephrosceles
ACCGCTCAACTACATGGAAACTGAACAACCTGCTCCTGAATGACTACTGGGTACATAACGAAATGAAAGCAGAAATAAAGATGTTCTTTGAAACCAATGAGAACAAAGATACAACATACCAGAATCTCTGGGACACATTTAAAGCAGTGTGTAGAGGGAAATCCTTAACTACTTTTAAAAGACAAGTTTTCAGTCAAGCAACTATGGGAAAAGCTGCACTCACAATCTCCCTCATAGAGAATCCAGTACAGATCAACATAGTAAAAGGCTCTGGAAAGATCTTCAGTAAAAAAACTAGTTTAATTTTGTTTAACCTAGCATCTCCCAAACATGATTTATTCAAAAGACAGAGCTCTCTATTGTTAACAAATAGACTTTTCTTTTGTAGCAGTTTTAGGTTTACAGAAGTATTGCACTGAAAGTACAAAGAGCTTCCATCTACCCTCTTTTCCCTGGTACACAGTTTCTTCTATTATTAATATCTTATATTATTTTGGTACATCTGTTATAATTCATGAACCAATATTGATATATTATTATTCATTAAGGTGCATAATTTACATTAGAGTTCACTCTCTGTGTTGTACAGTTCTATGGATTTTAACAAATGTACCATGTCATGTAGCCACCGTTCCAGTATCAGGAAGAATAATTTCACACCACCCTAAAAATGCCTTGTGCCCTACCAGTCCATCCCTTTCCCCTTCGCCCTAAATGCCTGGCAACCACTGACTTTTTCACTGTCTCTCTAGTTTTGCCTTTGCTAAGATGTCAGACAGTTGAAATCGTAGTTTGTAGTCATTGCAGACTGGATTCTTTCAGTTGGCAATATGCACTCAAAATTCCTTCATGTTTTTTAGAAGTTGTAAACATTCTTTACATTTTCTGGATTCACATACATTGTCAGAAATACTTTCTCCCAGTTTGTGGACCTGCCTTTTCATTTTATTAACAAGTCTCCTGTAAATAAGAATTCTTAATTTTAAGTAAGTCCAATCTATCAGGTTTTCTTTTATTCTTATTATGTTTTGTCCTGTCTAAGAAACAGTTGCCTAGCCTAAAGTCACGAAGGAACCCTCCTATATTTTCATATAGAAACATTATTATTTTACCTATTATGTTTAGATCCATCCTCCAACTCAAATTAATTTTTGTGTATGTTGTGAAGAAAAGATTGAGATTCATTATTTCCCATACAGATATCCATTTTTTCCACCATCATTTGTTAAAAATACATCTCTTCTCTATATAATTATCTTAGTGCCTTTGTTAAGAATCAATAGAGGGAGTCTATTTCTGGATAATCTATTCTGTTCCATGTATCTACGTGTCTATTCATACTGCTTACATTACTGAAGATTTATAATGTTTCTTGAAATCAGTAGTCTTCCAACTTTGTTCTTTTTCAAGATTGTTTTGGTTGTCCTAAGCCCTCAACATTTCTATATACATTTTAAAGCCAGCTTGTAAATGTCTACCAAATGCCTGCTTGGATGATGATTACAATTGGGTTGAATCTATAGATTAACTTGGAGAAAATTAACATCTCACTAATATTGATTCTTTTTGTAAATACACTTTCTCTCTCTCCATGCATTTAGTGTTTTTTTGAAAAACTCTCACTTGTGTCTTATAATTTTCCATGTAGAAATTTTACAAAAGTTTCCTTAAATTTATTTCTAATTATTTTTTATTTTCATTATGGTTGTCAATGGGTATTTTTGTTGTTGTTGTTTGTTTGTTTGTATTTTTGGAGTTTCACTCATGTCACTCAGGCTGGAGTACAATGATGTGATCTCGACTCACTGCAACCTTCACCTCCCAGGTTCCTGCCTCAGCCTCCTGAGTAGCTGGGATTACAAGCACCTGCCACCACGCCCGGCTAGTTTTTGTATTTTTAGTAGAGACTGGGTTTCACCATGTTGGCCAGGCTGGTCTTGAACTCCTCACCTCAGATGATCCACCCTTCTTGGCCCCCCAAAGTGCTGGGATTACAGGCATGAGCTACCGCGCTCGGCCATCAATGGTATTTTTAAAATTTTATTTTCTACCTGTTTGTTTCTATCACAGATAAATTTTGTAAGTGAACCCAGTATCCTCTAATTTTGCTATATTATTAGTTCTAGTTACATTTTTGTAGATTATTTGGGATATGTCATCTGTAAATAACATCAGTTTCTTTCTTCCTTTTCTTTTTTTAATCTTTTATTATTTATTCTTTATTGCCAGGCCCGGGTTTTCAGGACAATGGTGAGTAGAAGTAGTAAAGATGGATATTCTTGTCCTTCTCCTAGTTTAAAGGTGTCAGTTAATATTTCACCATTAAATATGATGTTATTCATAGATTTTTAATAGATGTTCGTTATGACATTGAGAAAGTTTCCTTCTATTCCATGAATGTGTGTTGATTTTTTTTTCAAATGCATTTTCTGCCTCAAACAAGTTGATTTTATACTTTTCTACTTTATTATGTTAATATGGCAAGTTGTCTGATTTCAAACATTAAGCCAACTTGCATTTTAAGGTCAACATATTGTTATTCTTTTGGTATGTTGCTGGATTTGATATTACTAATATTATGTTGTGTTGTGTGTATTTATATATTGCAGTGTCTGATTTACTAATGTTTTATTAAGGATTTTTGCTTGTATGCTCATGAGAAATAATGGCTTGTAGTTTTGTTCCTTGTATTGGGCTTTTTGGATTTTTGTATCAGAGTTATGCTGGACTCATAGATAAGTTAGACAGTATTCTCTCCTCTTCTACTTTTGATGCCAAGTTGCTATTATTTCTTCTAATTTTTTTAGTAGAATTCCCCAGTGAAGCCATCTCGATCTGGAGTTATCTTTTGTGGAAACTTTTAAATTATAAAATGTATTTTTTAATAAAACAGGGGTATTTAGATTTTCTATATCTTGTGTTGTGTTTTTCTAAGAATTTGTTCATTTCATAGTATTGTCAAATTTATTGAAAAGTTGTTCATAATATCCCTTTATTACTTTATTATAATTTATATAGTTATCAACAGTATCAATAGTGATGAACCCTACTTTCATTCTTCATATTGCTAGTTTGTGTTTTCTCTCACTCTCTGTATCTAGATTATTCTTGGTAGATTTTATCAAGTTTATTAATCTTATCTTTGAAGTAACTTTAGCTTCTATACTTTCTCAATTTGGGGGATAAACTATTTTCTAATTCATTGATTGTCAACCCTGTTTTATATTGAGTCTGAGTTTAATTTGCTCTCCTCTGCCCCAGCTTAATAAAGTATAGGTTTTTATTATTTTTCTAATATATGCTTTTAAAGCTACAAATTTTCTCCAAGCACTGTTTTAACTTTATGTCACAAATTGTGATTTATTGTGTTTTCATTATCTTTCAGTTTAAAACATTTTCAAATTTATTTTGTGATTTCTTCTTTACAAATGGATCATTTACCTGTATTCCTTAATTCCCAAATGGTTGGGCAATTCCTGAATATCTTATTTTTACCAGTTTCTAATTAACTTCCATTGTGGTGAGAGAAAATACTCTTATGGCCCAATATACAATATTTTTAACAAACATTTCAGGTTTACTTGAGAAGTATATATATTATATTATTATTGGATGAAATAGTCTATAAACATCAAATAGATAAAGTTGCTTGATTGTGTAATGCAAATCTTGTATATCACCACTAAAGTTTTTTACTTGCTTTATCAATTATTGAGAAAGAAGTGTTAAAACTTCCAGTGATAATCATGGATTTGTCTATTTAGTTCCGTTTTGGCTTAGTATATATCAAAGCTTTGGTTTAGGCGTTACATACTTAGGATTATTATGTCCATTTGTTGAATAGACCCCTTTATCATTATTGTATGATTTTTAAATTAATTATTAATATGAGTGGGTTTAACTCCATGATCTTGTTACTTGCATTTTATTTGTCTCACCTGTTATTTCTTGGTTCTTACTTTCTTGTCTTCTTTTCAATTAATCAAATATATTTTAGTATCATTTAACTTTCTTTACTATCTTTTTAAGGATAACTCTGAATATTTGTGTGTGTGTGTGTGTGATTGCTCTAGACAGAGATTAAAACATGAATCCTTAATAGGAAGTCTACATTAAATTAATATTAAGTCACTGCATTTATAATGTAAGACCCTTAAAACAACATAATTTAATTTAACACCCCTCCATCCTTTGTGCTATTACTGTTCTATAACCTCGACAGTACACTGTCATTATTTTTGCCTTAACCAATCATCTTTCTAAAAATACCACATGAGAAATAACAGGTCTTTTATATTTGCATGCATGCTACTTTTAGTGCTTTTCATTTCCTCCCATAGATCCAAAATTTTCACCAGGTATTATTCCTTTTTATCTACAGAACTGGAAATGAATTTTCTCAGCTTCCTTTTATCTAAAACTATCATTAATTTATTTTGATTTCTGAAAGATATTTTTATTGGCTATAAATTTTTAAGGTGACAGTTTCTTTTTGCTTTCAGCATTTTAAAGATATTGTACCATTGCTTCAGGCCTCTGTGATTTTCAGTGAGAAATCAGGCATTGTTCTTATCGTTGTTCCTTTATAATTTGTTGTTTTTCTTTGGCTGCTTTTAAGATTTCTTTCTACATCGTAGATTTCCAACCATTTTATCATGATATGCCTAGTTGTGGCTTCCTGTGTATTTATCCTGCATGGAGTTACCTTAACTTCCTGGATTAGTGGATTTTGGCTTTTATCAAATTTGAAGAATTTTAAAATACATTTCTGCTCTATTTTGTCTCTGCCCTCCATTTGAGATCCCAGTTATACAAAAGTTTGTTTGATTGTCTTACAAGTCATTGAAGCTTTCTTCCTTCTTTTTTCAGTCTTTTCCCTCTTTCTGTACTTTGATTTTAATAGTATCTATTTACATGACTTCAAATTTACTGCTCCTTTCTGATACAGTTTCTGATCTGCTTCTAATCTTATTAACAACATTTTTTTCTAATATTTTATCTTTCAGTGCTAAGATTTCCTGTTGGTTCTTTTCAGAGTTTCCATGTCTCTCCTGAAATTGCTCATCTCTTAAGTCATTGGCAATACATCTTTTAGTTTAAATTCCTTAACATGTTTATGAGAATTATTTTAAAGTTCTTATCTGTTAATTCCAACATCTGTGGGTCTCTTCCTGTAGACTATATTTTCTCTTGAAATATAGTATTTTTTTTCTGTTTGGTAACTTTTTATTTTAAATTGAACAGTATATTTTCTCGTAGAAGACATATCATAGAGATTCTGGCTTTTATTATTTTCCTCTAGAGTGTTGATTTTTGTTTCAGTAAATGCTAAATTACTGACACTATCTCATTTCTGAAAAGATTTGGTTTTAGGGCTTTATTAGGGAAGGTTTATTTTGGTTCTGTAAAGACACAGCTCTTAATTCTGGGATATGGTCCTTACTTCTAAGGCACGACCCTTCAGAGGTTTTACTGGGAAGTCTTAGCTGTTTACTAATTCACTCTAACCTGGCAGGACTTGAACTCCAAACTCTGTCTCCCCAGCACTTAGCCTACTGACATCTCTGCTCAATTCTTTGCTTCCAGCTGTGCATTTGATTGACTTCTCCTTGGAGACTTACCCTTGCATTCATAGGTTTAGAGTCAGCTAAATATTTAAGAGGAATTTTTAGGCAGATATGTGCTCCATCATACATGACTAACTCCTTTCCAGAATACCTTCCCCCACCATCATTTAATTCCTAGCTGTGCTGGCAGCTCAAGATCCAATCTCTGACTCCCCAGTGCAGTCAGACTGATGCTTTTGGTCTGAGCTCTATCCCTTACTTCCATGCAACTTAGGGCATGCCCTTAGGGGAAAAGTTGGATAAATGTGAATCTCAGCTAATTTGTATATTGTCTTTCACAGGTTAAGTCTCCTCCAGTGTAGTCCTGATTTTATATTCTCTCCAGTGCCTTCCAAGTCTTCAAGTTCAGAATTTATAATTGTTATTGGCAAGAGGGCTAGTCCAATACAAGCTACTCTGCTATGAACAGAACTAGAACTCTTCTAATTACCTACTTGTTATTTAAGACACGCTTTGTAAATAAATGAGAATGGTGACTCAGGAGCTACCTCTAACACTACCATTGTGGTTCCTGGTTTTTTTTCTAGCACCTGTCTCCATAAACATGTAACTTCCCCTGAGTCATTTCAAACCATTGAAAATCACACAATGAAGTGTAAACACAAACCTGTTGTGAAGTAGTGAAGAACCTCATTCAGTATGTCAGCCTTGGCTGCCCTGAGTTCAATCTGTGCAGCAGAGGAAACAAGAGCAATTTTCCTATTGACTGGGAAAATACACCCCCATTTTCCTCAGCAATATCATCTGGGGCATGGAAGCCTCTTAGGCAGGTAACACATGCCCACAGTTTATTCCACACTTACAGCACTCAGTAAGTTCCACAAAGCACTGGCAGATCATGTTACTTGTTTCATTTTCTACATAGCTTTTTTATTCTTTAGGCCCCAAACATAGATTCACCTTTAAAAGTTGAATTTTCACACAGCTTAGGTCCATATCATCCCAAAGAAAATAAGCAGAGGGGATCTGGGCTGGGAGTGAGTTGTTGAACTTTGTGCCTTAGCTGGATTCTGCTTCCTACCTTGATCACCTTGGATTTTAGAATTTCACTGGTGCAGTGAGTTATGAAATTGTCTATTTCCATGCCAGGAACTATCATTAAGTGTTTACACCTATGAATGTATTTCATCCTCACAATAGACACATGTTATAGTTGAGAAAGCAGCACAGAGATTTCAGTTATTCCCCCAGGATCACAATCAAGTGTGATTCCGCCCAAGCATGTTATTTCACATGAGATCAGGGGGCCAAGCTGAACCCATGGGCTATGTTCTCTCTCATTTATTGGACTCTGCTGCCCATCAAGTCCTGTTAATGCTCTGCCCCTAGTTGTAAGCTGTAGAGAGTACAAATAGTCCATGCCAAGGGCCACCGTGTCTTTGATTTTTTACGCTTTCTTCCTTAGTGTTTGCTTGGTTGTTCTGCCAGATGTTGGACATGCCAGGGCATTTCTCCCAGGCTCACTCTTTCATCTCAGGAGCTGAGGTTGCATGAAGCCATCTTCCTTGGAATGGTCAGAATCTGAATGCTCCTCAATGTGGTTTATGTAACATATCTCTAGTAAGTGTATCCTTTATGCCAGACATTACCTAGATATTGGGGATAAAATAAGATCATCACTGCTGGCCTTGAGAATTTCAAGGTCTACTGGTAAAGAAGTCTACATATAGAGACAGAGACAGATGATAAAACTCTGTGGTAGACACCTGAACAAAGATGAATAAGATCACAGTGGAGGAAGCAACCAAGTCAGCAATTTACCCTACTTGAGGGTTTTGGGGAAGGTGACAATAACAAAACTGTTTTATAAATGGAGCTTGGAGAGATATATAGAAATTGGAAGAACATGTCACACAGAAGGAGCAGCATATTTAAAAATATAAAGCAGGAATCAACACGGTTTCTTAGGATGGAAGTGAGAAGGTCAGTATAAATGCATAGAAATAGAAAATAGAAGATGAGCCTGTATAAGCAAGCAAGACACAGACTGTGAAGGAATTTGAATTTATCCTGAAGAATTATGATAATCTATAATTTACCCCCTGATTTTATTCCAATCCTTTGAGCAACCTCACCTACTCTTCATGTCTCAGATATACATACAGACACACACACACACACGCACACACACACCCCTAGTGTTCTTTCAGGCCTTTCCTCTCAAGAGTAAGCATATAGCTTGACAGGAAAGTACGTATTCTTCTATCCCTGCGGGATTTAGGAACCAATCTTCCTTTAAAAATGCTTCATAATTTTGCTGTTGCCCTTCCGAAATGGATTTGCCAAGCAGCTTCAAGAGAGATCAAAATGGACAAAGAACTAAAAGCCTTAAAGAAGTATAGCTCGCTATTTTCCCGTCCTCTTTTTCACCCCCTGCTGCCATCTTCCAAACAGAATAAAAAGTAAGACTCTTTTTAGAATGCGTAATTAGATTTATGCCAAGTAACCTGCTACTTATTCTTCTTCACTCTGGGCATGATTTATCTCTGTGTTTTACTTAACTGCTAACAAATAGGGTGTCAAGTTGAACTAGCTATTGTCGTTTTTGCTCATGTTATTTGTAAAGAAGCCATCTGCCCTTTGCCACAACTGAAAGGCTGAATTGGGCCTTTTGACTTCCTACCTTCCCAGATGTGTAGCTTCAGATTAGACTGAGGTCCAGAATAAATGTTGTTGTAGGCTCTCTCAAGTCTCATCCTTTTTTTCCAGAAGCTAATAAATTCTGAAAGTGTTGCCATAGCTGCTACCGAAGTCAGCCTCTGAAAAAAGACCCAGTGTGCATGACTTGTGTAACTGCTGTAAGCACAGAAGGGAGAAATAGAAAGATAGAAAGGGCAATTTCTGACTCATCCCATCTCTCCATTTTCTTTCAGACTCTCTAATATTTCCTTTCTTCCTTGTATTCTTTTTTTCTCCATTCTCTCCCCTCCCTCTCTCCTCCCTTCCCTCCTTCCCTCCCTCTCTCCCTCCTTCCTTCTTCCCTCCCCTCCCCTCCCCTTCCTTCTTTTTTCCTAGTCTCTTTCTGTTCCTTCTTTTAAATTTATTTCTTACATTTAAAAAGATGATTCACTTATTTAAAAATGAGTTGAGTGCTCACAATGTGCCAGTCTCTGTAATTAGCACTGGAGTTAAAAAAAAAAAAAAAAAAAAAAGTCGCAGAAGGATACACAGAGTTCCTGTATTCAGGAAGCTTCCAATTTAGCCCCCTTGTAGCAACAAGCCAATTAGTATCAGTTTGAAAAGAGATCAGTGCACTATATTTCTCTGTGGTAGATCTCTGTGTAATGATTTTAGTTAACTTTACAAGATTTCTCCAGTCTTTGAACTAAATTCTGTGATTGCATTCTCTCTGCATTTCAATTTTGACTTTGTCTAGATAACATTATATTAGTGTTGTATTTGAGAGATTATCTTTAAGTGGTAAGATATTTTCTATGTTTAATATGTTTTCTACATTTTAAAAAATTAATTATCTATATTTTCCAAAATTTATATAAGAAACTTCTATAACCTTTATAATAAAGTTATTTCGGATTTTAAAACCAATAGTGAATTTTCTTACAGTAAAATAATAGAAAATGAATTCATCTCTGAGTGTTTATTTCTTATAATATTTGAATATAATCTACTTAAAATATTTTAAAACTACATCATTAGGGTAAAAACAAAGGCAATGAAGAAAGAAAATACAATAGTGCTAGCCAAAAACATCATCCATTTTTATACCTCCCATTTCTTCCTAGTTCCTGTTTGTAGGCATACACGTTTTTACATAGTTGTGCTTATAGCTTCAGTTATGTTTTCATCATCTGGACATGAGAATATCTTTTGTCGTTACTTAATATAAGAATTCCAAACAATAGAGAAAGATAAAAGTGGATGAAAATCTACTTTCCTAATTTTACTCCTCAGAGGAAAGCACTGTCAGCAGTTGTTGTAATTGCTTCTGACTTTTTAATATACAGATAAACAATTAATGCTCTCATGTATACATCTGTTCATTCCATAAAATATTATGGAATGGCGTGGCATTTTTCTAGGTGCTGGCAATACCATGGAGAATAAGCTAGGATTGGTGCATACACCCTCACAGAATTTGCAGTCAAGCAGGGTTGGGCATGAGAATGCGCATTCATAAGAAAGAGAACATTCGTTGGTGATGTGTTGTATGGCTATGGGCATCTCTCTATGCCAGCACAAGTTAAGCTACTTTATCATTTTTAATACCTGCATAGTCCATACTGTGGTTATAATAATCATAGTAAAAAGAATAGTAATGCTTATTGAGTGCTCACTGCATTGCTAGATGCCATGCTAAATGATTGTGTACTTTAACTAAAGCGTCACTCATAGCCACCAATACATGGGTTATATTATTTTCTCTATTTTACAAGTGAAAAAAATGGAGTTATGCAAGTGAAGAATCTTGATCAAGTTCCCACAGCTAGGGAGAGCTAAAATCCAAACTGAGTCTCTGACTCCAAAGTCTGTAGTTTTTACTTCTTCACTATAAATATTCCATAATTTACTTATAAAGAAGCTTATTGATAAACACTTAGGATACTTCCAGTTTTCCCACTTGAAAATAATGCAGTAATTTACATTATACTTGTATGAATATTTATTCACTAAAATAGCCAAAGTAGGAATTTTTGATTCAAGGAAATACATGTAATTTTTATAGATATTGTCAAAGCGTCCGTCTCAAAGCAACAATCCATGAGAGCTCACATTGTCAACAGCTTTTTCAAAGCGACAATTCTCAAAAATTTCTAAATGAGTGTTAAACAACAAATGTTTATTTGGAATGTAACAGTATGAGTTGGACATGTAAAATACACAAATGCACTTAACAAATACCATTTTATCATCATCGTTTTTTTTTTTTTTTTTTTTTTGAGACGGAGTCTTGCTTTGTCGCCCAAGCTGGAGTGCAGTGGCCGGATCTCAGCTCACTGCAAGCTCCGCCTCCCGGGTTCACGCCATTCTCCTGCCTCAGCCTCTCGAGTAGCTGGGACTACAGGCGCCCGCCACCTCGCCCGGGTAGTTTTTTGTATTTTTTTTTTTAGTAGAGACGGGGTTTCACCGTGTTAGCCAGGATGGTCTCGATCTCCTGACCTCGTGATCCGCCCATCTCGGCCTCCCAAAGTGCTGGGATTACAGGCTTCACCATCATTATTATAGCAAATCAAAAGCTGTTGTTCTCATTACACCCCTTATATTTCAAGGGCTGAACACTTTGCAGAGAAAACTGAGTAAGTTTGGATTGTAACTGTTCGGTTTAGTCCTGTTGTCTATTGTCAATCTTCCCATTTGATTTATTTCAGAAGCTCAGGTTTTAAACCAGTGTTCATCAACCATATTCCTCAAAGAGGTTGCTTGCCCCGGTACATTCAGCAAAATGATTGGTCCAAGTACAGATTAGCTGGAAATTACTTACCTTGCCCTTCTCAAAGCTGTGAGTTGTTCCGCCTGATTATGCCGCTAGGTTTTGTCTCTTTCATGTTGCAACCTAAAGAGAATTTTGCAACTCCAACTTGAAATTAGTAACTGGACAGCAATAATGGAGGCAGTGAACCTTCCCATGTAAAGCTACTAGGTTGGTGCAAAAGTAATTGCGATTTTTGCCATTAAAGGCAAAAAACATTATCTTTTATGAGTAAAATGAGTAAAAACCAAATGCCATTGCCTTTAATGGCAAAAACTACAATTACTTTTGCACTTGTTTATTTAAAAATAAGTTGAGTGCTCATAATGTGTCATTCTCTGTAATTAGTACTGGGGTAAAAAAAAAAAAAAAAGGAGCAAAATGATACACAGAATTACTGTCTTCAGGAAGCTTCTAATTTAGCCTCCTGTAGCAACAAGCCAAGTAATATCAATTTGAAAAGAGACCAATGCACTGTATTTCTCTGTGGTAGATGTGACATGACTTTAGTTAACTTTACAAGATTTCCCCCGTCTTCAAACTAAATTCGGTTTTAGTTCAGTTTTATTTGCCATTATTTTTAATGGCAAAAATCTTAATTACTTTTGCACCAACTTACAGTAAACATCCCTTAAGTCTGCAAAGCTAAGAAATCACCATGTGTTTACCCAGTCCATGATCCCTATTTTATAAGCTATATAAATGATTAGAAGAAAAATTGGAGTCTTGGGGTTCTTTTATAACATGTACACAACCTAGTTTGTTACTAGCACCTCAGTGGCATATCCAGCAATATCCTCATTCCTTTGAAAAGTTTAAGTTGGCCAGGAGTAGTGGCTCACACTTGTAATCCCAGCACTTTGGAAGGCCGAGGCGGGCAGATCATGAGGTCAGGAGATCGAGACCATTCTGGCCAACATGGAGGAAACCCGTCTCTACTAAAAATACAAATATTAGCTGGGTGTGGTGGTGGGCGCCTATAGTCCCAGCTACTCGGGAGGCTGAGGCAGGAGAATCGCTTGAACCCGGGAGGTGGAGCTTGCAGTGAGCTGAAATCACGCCACTGTACTCCAGCCTGGCGACAGGGTGAGACTCTGTCTCAAAAAAAAAACAAAAAAAGGAACTGTAAGTTGAGGTCCCTGCTTGGTCTTTTATTTCTTTAATGTTTACATTTTTTAAATTTAATTTTTTAAATTAATCTTTTCTTTTTTTTGGCAGAGTCTTGCTCTGTTGCTCAGGCTGGAGTGCAGTGGTGCAATCTCCGCTCATGGCAACCTCCGCCTCCCAGGTTAAAGCAATTCACCAGCTTCAGCCTCCCAAGTAGCTGGGACTACAGGTGCCCGCCACCACACCTGGCTAGTTTTTTGTATTTTTAGTAGAGACGGGGTTTCACCGTGTTAGCCAGGATGGTCTCGATCTCCCGACCTCCTGATCCGCCCTCCTCGGCCTCCCAAAGTGCTGGGATTACAGGCATGAGCCACCGTGCCCGTCCTAAATTAATCTTTTATCGAGCTTGTGGGCTTGGTGTTAACCTTCTGAACTTCAGATTTCTCTTTTATGAAAGAGGATAAGACCAACCATTTCCCTGCTAACATGGATAGCCAAGATAGTAAAGTGTAGGAAGTTTATGTGCGACCAAGGGAAGAGGCTGGCTCTGATGACATGTAGATCTACTTTAGTGAGGAAATATCTGTTCTCTAGAATGAAAAAAGCAGCTTGGTGCTTACAGTCCAAAGGGGAAGAGCATGTAGAGAAAAGGAACCTGTCTAAATACTTGAGGTATTTTTTGCTGTTCTGTGTGACCCTCTGTGACCTTCCCTTCTCCCTCCTCTTATGGCCCCAAACTCAGCTATTTGACTAAATGTTTCACTTCTCAACAAGTTATGTTGGTGTTACGTAGAGACAGACTTAATTAAAGTTTGCATGTGGTGAGTGAGAAAGAGAAGGGCATTTAAACTCACTGAGTCAGGACCTGTTAGAAAAAAAAAAAAAAAAAAACAGCTGTGACAGAATGACACAAGGAAAAGAAGGAGGTGCAAAAAGCCATTTGGTTCGAGCCCTGTTAATTCAGGCCAGGGAAGAAGTAATGCAGAGGCCCAAGGGGGTGAGTTAAGGACAGGCTTTCTGCCTTAACTCTCAACATGCTTGGTTTTATTAGTTTAGGCCAGGCGGCTGCTAACATTATTTTAGTATCTATTTTGTGAGTGATTATGTTATATGCATGGGCAGGAGGTCAGGCGGGTCAGGCCTTTCTGCTCCAGACCATCTCTGCATGAGCCTTTCGCCTTTAGATCTTGCTGAAACTTGCCACCTGTAAAAGCAGACAACCTAATGGGAAAAAGAGCAGCACTTAAAATGCTGTTTTTTCTCCACTGCTCTCTAGTGTAAAGAACGTTGTAAAAATATTTCAAACTGGATTTTTTGTTTTGTTTGCGTTAACTCTTTGTTTGACCATCGTCACACTTTTCCCACAAAATTTACTTTCGGTAACCAGAGATGTTTTGGAGAAACTGAATATTATGTCTGCAAACAGAGGGAGACAGTCAGAGAAACCCAAAGGGAGGCTTGCTAATGTTCTGATCACTTAAACTCGTCTGTCCTATCACACACAATGACCACAGCTTTGGAAAGCTAACAAACCAGTTTCTTTTTTAGGGACTCTCTTTCATTTGTGTTTGAACGAAATGTCCATGAAACATGGACCAGCTCCAACCACAATGTTTTTGAGAGCCAACACCCAAAAGAAGAAGGGATGCAGTCTAGATCTTAATCCTAATTTCTTACCCAAATGCCTGTGTGACCTTGTCTCATCGTTATGCTTCAGTGCCTCAGTTTAACTTTACAAGGATCTACTGGCCTCATTGTTTGGGGGATTGGACTTACTTATTCACTGTTACTCAGAGCTGTTAGGTAATCAGGCAGGAATCATGGGCCCAAAATGGGGTGAGTGGGCAGTGGTATAGACAGGGCCACATCTTTCCACTCTCCAAACTTTGGTTTTGCCCAGCAGCAAAAACTTCATTGTAACTAGCAGGTGCTGAGGTCTGGTGCAGAACAGCAATGTGGAGGTGCACATTTGGTTATTAAGAAAAAAAAAGGCGGCTGGATGCAGTGGCTCATGCCTATAATCCCAGCACTTCGCGAAGTCGAGGTGGGTGGATCACCTGAGATTAGGAGTTTGAGACCGGCCTGGCCAACATAGTGAAACCCCGTCTCTACTAAACATACCAAAATTAGCCAGGTGTGGTGGCGGATGACTGTAATCCCAGCTACTTGGTAGACTGAGGAGGGAGAATCGCTTGAAACCAGGTGGCGAAGGCCACAGTGAGCCGAGATTGTAGCACTACACTCCAGCCTGGGTGACAGAATGAGACTCCATCTCAAAAAAAAAAGAAAAAAGAAAAAAAGCTACTGGCCTCACTCCCTTCTGGGCCCTGATGCTCTGAAACTCCTCCTGCTTTCTGTCTAAGCCCTCTGGAAAGCTTTCAGTTATTCCTTCACTCGCTCAACAAATATTTGTCAGACATCTCCCCTGCTCGAGGCACTGTGCAAAGATGCTCTAGGACCAACTCTCCATTCTTGCGAATCTTCTACTCAATGAAGAGATAATGCATGTTCGATAAATGAATAAATAAATATGCAGCACATCAGACGGTAAGTGCTGCAAAGGAAAGTTTAGCAGGATAAGGGAAGGAGAAAGTCTGTCAACTCTAATGGGGTGACAATGAGTAGAAACGTGGATTAAGTGGAAGACGGAACCATGCAGATATCTGGGGAAGAGCAGTCCAGGCAGAGGAAAGAACATGCACCAAGGCCCTAAGGTGGAGGCGTCTGGAATGTTCACAGACAGCAAGTGGTCTCATGGGGTAGTGCAGAGCGAGTAAGGAGGGCAGTGGTAGGGGCTGAGGTTGGGAAAATAACCGGGGTCCTCTGTGAGCAGGGCCTACAGTACAAGTTAAACATTTTGGATTTCATTTTGAGTGTGATGGGAAAAACCAATGGACTGTTTTGATCAGAGAAATGTTACCATTTGACTTTTTCTGAAAGAAGGACCAGCTGATTCCCTATAGAGAGTGGATTGAATAGGGTCAAGAGGGGAAGCTATGGGACTAGTTAGGAGTCTGTTTCAGCGGAACAGGTGAGGGGTAATAGTGATGTGGCATAGGGTAGTGATACCATGAGTAGAAAAAGGTGGTCTGATTTGGAATGCATTTCAAATACAGAGGTGAAAGGACTGAGGACGGTGTGAATATGGGATATGAGAAAGAATGATAGTCAAGAATGATACTTAAGCAAGTAGATGCCATTACAGAGATAGAACATTCTGGAAGAAAGACCATGGAGGAGCAGCTAGCTTGCCGGCTTCAGAGGCTGATGGGAAAATCTGAAACTGTGTTTCAAGCATAAATTACAGAGTCCATCTGAAGAAGAGAGTGTCTGCTTTCAAGGCAGAACTATTTCATAGAGAGTAGAGGATCAAGGATGTCTCAGGTGGGCCAGAGGCGAAATGGTGTACTTTATAGGGAGAAAGCCACATTCAGGCTAGGAATCTGGGGTAGGATATTGTCACTATGAGGCAGATACCTTTCTTTGACCAAGGAAGCCAATATTGACCACTAGACCCTAATGGCTATTAGGTCTGGATAGAGAGAGTCCCCTGGTTATGGTCCTTAGTATCCAGGCTTCTAGATACTGTTCTTGCAACAGTTTGATCAAGGGTGAGACAGGCCAGTCTAGTAAAGACCAGAACCTAGATACCCTGCTTCTTACCATCTTCCCCACTGCCCTGCATCCAACATTGCTCCCTCCCTAAAAAAGTGGCAACGAATACCGGAAGGTCTTGGCTGCAAACAAGATAGTAAGAAAGAAGTTGAAAAGCCCAGAGTAGTCAGTGCAGAGGAGTGTGGCAGTCCATAATTGATGGAGGTCCAAGCAGGTAAATCTGCAGCAGCAGAGATGTAGTACAATAGGGAGAAAGGGGTCCATTATGGAACAGGACCAGGGCAGGATGTTAAGGGACATCTATTTATTTATTTACTTTCTTCTTCCTTCTCTTCCTTCCCTTTCTCTATCCTTCTCTTCCTTCTCTCCCTTTTTCCCTTACCCCTTTCGTCCTTTGCATCTAAGCATTCATGCCTTCAGCAAACATTTATTTAATGCCTGTTGTGTACCAGCCATTGTGCTAGGTCTTGAGAACACCTAGAAAAAACATAGGCTTGACCTTCCTGAGGCTGAGAATTTAGTGGAGGTTGAAGGGGGCGGGAGGGGAATTCCCCAAATTCCCTCTTGGTTCAGTGGAAAAGGCAAAAGAGTCAAGGGTAGGAGCCACACAGGTCACCTGACCACACACGTTTGTAGTCTGTTTTCAATGTAAAATATGAAACCGCCCTGCTCTAGGCTTTCTTTGTTATCCTTTATGTTTCTGTTCAGTGAGTGGCAGGGCCTCTTTTCCTGTGGGTTTTTTTCAAAGTCTTATCATATACGCTATTCTGATGCTTCATTTTCACGCAGAAGTTGACCTTTTATATAAAAGGATATTATTGTTTGCTTGATGGCTTACAAGAACATCTTCAGAGATTTTTTAAAGAATTTTTATTAATATGTCAGGCAGGAAACACAGTGGTTAAGAAAATTGATTCTGAAATCAGACAGATCTAGGTTGAATGTAGGCTCAATTATCTAACAGCTGTGTGACCTTGGAAAATTTACTTTGCTGTTCTGAGCCTCAGTATCCTCATATGTAAAAAATTACTTCTAACTCATAAGGTTGTCATATATATTAAATGGGGTAGGTAAAGCATTTGATGCATAATTAAACACTCAATAAATAGCTCTTGTGAGTTGTCAAATGCCAAATTCACACGTCCAATGTTTTCTTCTAGTGTTTATCTATACCGCTGTGTCTTTTACCTTTCCACATATTAATATCAGTTGCTCAATAAACTATGTGTGTCCAAATTATCTTTTATGTTGCTTCACAGAATAATCATTTAGGGGAAAAAGACACAAGATGAAACTAGAAAACCCCTATAGGCATAGAATTAGCAGCCACATATAAATTGATCCCAATTGCAGGGACACGATCAGGAATAGTAATTTGGGAGAACCCTGTGATTATTGCCTACTCTCAGAAATAAAACCCAGGAAAACTGCCCAACAGATGTTAAAAGTAAGAGTTAGGTTCTGGCAAATAGAGTCACTTCAGAACAGAGGTCCTCAAACATTCCACTGCAAGCTTAAAAAAAGTTTTGTATGACACATTTTGGTACTGTTCAACAAAAGCATTAACAGGTTTGCAACGGAAAATAGATTCCTTGACATATGCCAGTTACAATTGGTTAATAGTAGCTGCTGGGAGAGCTATGATGAAAGGCTATGAGGTCTAATACTGTATCCATGATAAGGAATGCTGTGACTCATTAAAAATATCTTGCATGGATGGGCATGGGGAATGTTGGTATGAGTGTTCTGTACTTGCCATTCGTTGTGAACACTGCTAATCTGGGTATGTTTCCAGTTTTAGTAATGCTTACGATAAAACAAAAGTACCTACGTATCCTAAATTCTTATTAGGCTGTATTATTTACTCATTTATTCATCATTTTTTTGCACAGACTTATCCCTTTAACAAAAAATACTTCTGAATCTGTGTTCTGTTCCAATCTAGAATTAATTCAATTCAGGAAAACATATATTGATAAGTAGATTTGCAATATAGATAAATGGGAAAAAACAGGAATAAAAGGTGGTTATTCCAAAGGAAAAGATGAACTGGTAATTCAGTGGAGAGAAACCTTAAGCAGAAAAGAGTAAAGATTGAAAGTATTCAAAAGAACATGCTATGTATGCAGGACAAAAAATAGAGAGTTGCGCTCAGATTTACAGTCATTCTTATGAACTGGAATAATTACAGAGAGTCATGCTAAACAAAATTTCACAACTGGGAAGCTTCTGAAGTTGAAAAAGAAAGAAAATAATTTGAAGCTCCTGGTCAAAGGATATTGCTTTGAAAAAAATTACTAATTTTACTGTTGATTAGTATAAAATTATGATCCTCTTTATGTTTTAAATGCATGAGCTAATACACAAATACCCTATGAAATGAATCAGCCAAGGTGGAATTATTAAAGCATTGAGCAACTATGTGAATCTCAATCACTCACTCACTCAATCTTTACAAAAAGGACTCGCAGCAAATGTCAAATACAACTTTTTAAAAGTAATATAAAAAACATAAACATTTATTGTTTGCTTGTTTTATTTTTGACTTTCCCATCCACAATTTATCATAAACTGGTTACCCATTTGATTGGGAAATTATGAAATGCACTATTGAGGTCAAATTTTTATCATTCCTTATAATTTAAAATGATAATACTGGGCTGGTTTAAGTGCTTACTTAAACCAACTTCTATACTAACAGCTCTCCACACTTCTTTCTTTTGTCCCTTGCGGTAAGCAAGTCAATTTAGTGTTATAATCTTTAAGATAAAGGTATGAAGGCTTTGAGAGAGTGTGAGCCAGGATTCAAATCTCAATTTAACTCTGAAGCCTATGCAGTTTTAACCACAGTAACTATTAGTAGATTAATAGCTATAATTATATAAGAATTGATATGTTAATAGCTAATTAATGTATTAACTGTCCAACTGGAGTTGCTACAGCTAAGAAAGATGACCCAAGGTGGTAGAAGCTATAGGAAAACCAGAGTGATTGTTATGTAGGGCCATATTTCATCCTGAGGGGTCCCTTCATGGAAACCAACCACTCTTCCAGCACTGAACAAATTACCATTGCCAATTGGACATGCTGGGAAAAAATCATATTACCATATTGTTTAGCTCTTGGAAAATGAAGCACTCTTCATCTATAACTTTGTGTAGCCATATTCCTTTACTTTCTCTGGCTCTGGGTTCTCCCATTGGGAGTGCAAAAGAATGTCTTCAAAACTCCCCCAAGCACAGAACTTTCCAGGCCATGGAAGAACATGTGTGTTGAAGCCATCCATTCAGCCTCTCACTTAGGAATTTATTTCCTGGTACATCTATCTACCTTTTCTCTGCCATGAAAGAACTGAGTCAATTCTCAGTTTTATTGGTATTTTAGCTTCTCAAATTGTGCAAGATCTGTAGATTTACAAAATGGTAGTGCAACATCTCTCTTTAACTTTGCAATTTACACACTTACATGTACTTTTTAGTACCAGACACAACTGTTTTTTAATTTGTTAGAAAGTGTAGCTCAATAAAATACAACAGCAATATGTATTTTTGTGAATTTTATGTATGTAATATGTATATGGAGAATTTAAAAATTTATATTGATTAAGGGAACAAAAGGGACTGGTAAGTACTTTTATATATAGATTTAATAACATTCAACTTTCTGTAAGTAGCCCCTCCCCCACCTTGATTTCACAGGGGCTTTGCAAAGAATTTAAATCTGATGCAAAATCACTGTATTAAATTTCCAAAGTCCCCAAATTCACCTTTAAATTCCTTTCATTCTTATCCGCTGGGTTATGACTTTCATCCAAGAGTTCCCCCCATATCTTTATGGTTCCAGAATCAAGAAAATCACTCTTTACATTGGACTGATCTTTTGGTGGGTAAAATAAAATTTGCCTGGATAGTCTTCTCCAATCATGCTGTTATGATCAGTTTGAAGTGGAAATGACCAGACTTCATTTGGACTACAGGAGAAACATTCTCCTTTAAAAAAAATGAAAACAAACAAAATGTAAGTGAACAATGGGAAAGGCTGCCCCAGGCCTACGTTTATAGACACAAAGACACACCCTGAAAATTGGGGTGGAGGGCTGGAGGAAGAACAAACAGCCCATCAGTTTTGCTTAAAAATTGCCTAAGAAGGCCGGGCGTGGTGGCTCACGTTCATAATCCCAGCACTTTGGGAGGCCGAGGTCACGAGGTCAGGAGTTCGAGACCACCCTGGCCAACATGGTTAAACCGCGTCTCTACTAAAAATACAAAAATTAGCCAGGTGTGGTGGTGAGCGCCTATAATCCCAGCTACTCGGGAGGCTGAGGCAGGAGAATTGCTTGAATCTGGGAGGCGGAGGTTGCAGTGTGCTGAGATCATGCCATTGTACTCTAGCCTGGGCGACAGAGCAAGACTCTGTCTCAGAAAACAAAACAAAACAAAAATGCCTAAGAATTGGTGTGAATAACTTTTAAATGCAGTTTTGGCTCTATATAGACACAGCTATAGGGGTTAGATATTTTGTGAGTACATGAAGTATTAGAACCAAATGAACGTTGTGGCAGCAGTCTACACAAATAATTTATTTGTCAAATATTTATTGAATTCCTAGTATTCATCAAATGAATATTATGGTAGGCCTTGGAGAATCATCTTGATGAAGTCAAACCCCTTCTATATTTTGGTGGGCAATGACATTGTGTTTTTAAATAAGTGGCTGTGTTATGTTTTTTAGAGGAAGGAAGCTAGGTCTTTTTCATAAATGCCATAGTTTAATAAATAGTAATACAGTTTCAAATACACCTGATTCATAGCAATGAGGTGGCTTAGTGTCTTTGTGGCTCTAATGCTAAAATATCAAGCTGCTCAGCAAAGATGAGGTTTCAAGATACAACTCATCTCCAACATGCTCTTTAAAATACAGGCAATTTCCACTGATTTGCACGAGAGGAGAGAAACTGAGATGTGACTACATAAAATGGTAAATAACAAAAAGTAATACGTCTTCTGCTTTAGTGCTTGCATTTATACATGAATGTGTTTTGGTGGGACACCAATGAAACTCATTTCCAATGGAATCCTGTTACCATGCTTGAGGATGTGACTCGGGAGGAAGTTGGCAATTTTCTAGTTTTCTGCTTCTGCTCCTATTCAGCAATGCCTCTAACCACATCCACCCTGGGACAAATCTACCTTCTCTGATTCAGACAAAATGCCCACATACAAATCTTTCCTGGAGTAGGAAGTGGCTTAACCGTCTGGTTTTCAAAGATGTTGTGCAAGCAAAGTAAACAGGGAAGCTTATTGAATTAGTAAATTGAAATTAAGCAAATTATTTCCTACCCCTTAATAGTAGCTACCCAAGATGTCAACAAAGCAAGGATCAGTGTCAATAATATCAGAAGCAAGGCTAGCAGCGCTTATTACAAGACAAACAATCCAGTGGCAGAGAGTAAATTTCTTCTAAGTTCCTGGATTCTAAACATCTCCATGAGATGTTTTGTATCCAGAGAAAGATTTTATATCTTTCTCTGGGTCTTCCAAATTGGCAATTGGAAAAAAAAAATTGCTATTAAATAATATTAATAAGAATGATGATGATGATAATGATTTCTCTGTTGGGGTCAATGCCAAATTTATCAGTCCCATTTGCTTCCCTCCACCCACATTTTTGCTGTAAGCTAATAGGTATTCTATACAAGAAATAATTCTCACTCACAAAGTGTGTAATTCCATCCATAAAGAATCCCAGCTCCCTGCAGAAGCCTGGGTTTACCGATGGTTGAGATGCACTGATGACGCCTCAGATTGTGCCCTCTCTCTTGATTGAAAGCAGAAGGACCCCCACTCCTGCTTAGCCTCCTTACTTATGAACAGTGTCGATCCACTTCCTGTTCCCCTCTGTTAATTCATACCAGGACAGACACAAGATCAGAATGAGGCACCCAGCATTTCGGCACCTCCTTGGAGCAGTGTTGATGGGAGTAAGTGTTTGCAGACTGCAGGTTCCTGTTGAGGCTACCAGAGGGTGACTTTTCAATTCTTAGTTAACCAGTTCCAGCCCAGAAAAATAGCCACTGTACACTAGCACTACTCAATATTGTTGGGCTTTTTTCCCTCTTCTCTTGAAGTATTGACCACCCAACTATTATCACTACCAATTTAAAATGAAATACGGAGTTCCTCATCTGGGTTTCAAATGAGATGCAATTGTCTCTTTGTTCTGCTGAAATCAATCAGAATCTTGCCCAAATGGGAGATTTCAGGTTACCACAAGGAATGTGTTTCCACGGGTGTTTGCTCTGAAATAAAAAAAAAAAAAATGTGATAATCATTACATGGATAGTCAATAATTGTAAGCATTTCCTCTTGGAATCACAGAGGAAAAAAATACAGGGACCATGTCAAACTCAAAAGAAATAATAAAGATCATTGAATTTCTATCTGGTATATTAAGGCACCTGGTTGGGGCCTATGGCCACACTACCTTTCAATGCTGCTGCATTTTGACATCATTTGTAACCCTGATTGAAGCTGCCACACTATTTTGCTAAACACAGTGCTGAATTTGTCCAAATGTTTTTTTTTCTTAAAGTGAAACACTCTAATAGAACCAAAGCTGCAATTGTCAAAAATGCAACATTATATTTTGTAGGTCAGGTACATTCTAACCTGTAAGTGGCAGCTGATTCTAGTTCTAGGGAAAGGTCAAGATGCATTAGAAAATGAGATCTTCACGGGCAATTACAGGCACCCTCGAATGTCATATGGTATGTATATTAGGTCGTATGATCTGTACTTAAAAGGGGCATGGTTGCTGCTTCAGAGACAAATATTTCAAAATGTAGTAGGTTATTTTCCACCACACATTCCTGTCTTTTTCACTAGTTTAAAGCAAATGGCCTAGCAGGTTGGGCAGATTCCACTTGCTCAACTCAAAAAAGACTTACCTTCTTAGTTTTTTTTCTTCTGCTGTTTAATGCCCACGATTTAAATACATTATTTTAAAGACCAAGTGAAATGTCCTAAATAAAGGCTATTTGCACGTCAAGTTGGGATGCTCTCAACTGTGCTAGAATCCACCTTCAGGTTTCACTTCCCAAATCTCTGTCCCCCTTTAAGTCCAAAGGGATTCATCAAGCAAAGTAACCCCAAGCAGGGACTAAATAGCAACAGGCTGATAGCCCTTAGTTGCTCTGGCTGAAAGGCAAGCAGAACAGCGAAGGCTGCTTGTGGAATGATTACTTCCACTGCTGCCTCATGGCTGTTTCACCAGAGGCACAAACTTCTGAATTAAATTGCCAAAACCCCATGTGATATGCTCTAGAAAAACCCGGGACATTGTTTTGCACCCTCAGACTAAAAGTCTCACTTACTTTACTTATACACTCGCTGTTGACTACACACAGATGAATCCCATATAGGATAACTGGTAAGCTCTGCTAGAATATCCAGATGGGTGCAAACCAAGGTTAGATATGCTTTACAACAGATGAGCAAGAGAAGAGAACTAACATCTACTGGACATTTTCTATGTGTGCTTGGCCCTGCATGGCCTATCTCATTATATCCTCAGAAAATACTCAAAAGGCAGGTGTGCCTATCGCCATGCTGAAGATGTGAAAACAGATTAGCAAAGGAAGGCAAGATTTCCCAGGCCTGCTGTTAGTGGCAAAGCAGGGATTTGCATTGAGCTCTGCCCCACTTTAAAGACACACCCTTTCCCTAAACCAAGCAGCCACTCAACTCTTAGTATCCATAGGCACCCACAAAGAGGAGGGTCTAGATAACATCTAGTTGAGCCCATCGTTTTAGACCTGAGGAATCGGAGGTTAAGTGACTCACCTGAGGAAAGCCGAGTTAAGACCAGATGCAACTGGCCTGGTCACTAAGCAGATCGTTTCACTTAAGGACAAACACAGTTTTAAGAATTGTGCCTGCTAACCCCAAATGTGCTCCCTTACCACCCTTTCCTGAATCTTGTCACTGCCAAAATTTCCCAACTGCTTTATATACATATGGATTAATATTTCCTTTCTGAATGCATTTGATAACTTATAGTCAACAAGAATTTCCATAAGGCTTCATAGTTAAGAAATTAGGCTTTTGAGAGGAAAGAAAGTGTCTGTCATAAAGTTCTCCTTTAAAATATGGCCATGGTCATGATGATTCGTGTGATATTCATGTAGTAATCTGCTTGACTTTAAGTAGTCTATAAAGCGTCTTGTCTCTCCTAAAAACTCACGCACACTATCACATTTTATTCTTAAAGGAACACATGAAGAAGAAAATTTGCAACAAAACAAACCTTGGGACTTTCTACTGTGTTTGTGGATTTTAATTTTCTCTTTTAATTTGTAAAACAGTGCTGAATTTGGCAAAATTTCTCTTTTACTTTGTAAAGCAGTGCTGAATCTGGTAAAAATCTGATAAAAGTAAGAGAGGGAGTAAGAATATGCTTAGGGTAGGGGGAGAAGAGAGATGGACATCAGCCCTGTGTAGATATTTGCATGAGAATTTGAATATAGGGGAATTAGACCCCAGATCAATTCCTGATAATTATCAGAGTTTAGTAAATTAATGAATGAGAACCCAGGGACAAATGGAGATTGAATATGGCTCAGGAAGCAAGAGGCAGACTGATGGAACAGACAGAAATTTACAGAAACGTACCATAAAAACTGTAGCTCCCAAAACAATCCATCTGCCATGGCAGCGTACACCGAGGGTCTTTGGGGACCCTTTAGGTGTACACATGCCAAGAGTGCCCTCTGTTGTCTACCAGCAATACTAAGAAGCTTCAGGAAACTCACCCCTGCTAGAATGTACACTTCTTTGCCCACCAAGGTTTTTCCACCTGGCAAAGGGTCTGATAGGGGTTACTCCCTAGATTGAGAGCTTATTGAATCAATTGCAGAACACTGGAGTTTGGAGAGTCTTCAATAGTCACCTGATAATAGTCCTCCCATTATAGGTGGGGAGAGGGAGGCTCACTAAAGAGGAAGTGTCTCACTTAAGAACATACTGAGTTAGAGGCAGACCCTTGTCTTGAACCAAGGACTCCAAGTCTGGTGCCACGTGAGATGCAGCCTCCTAACCCTATTTTTGCCTCCTTCATTCTCTTTAAGAATGGATGGATGAAACAGAATAACAGACTCATGGAATGCTTGAATAGAAGAAACTCCATATTTTCCTAATAGAAAATTAAAGTCTCTGACTTACCAGAAGTCCTTACCTTGAGTCACTTAAAAAGGGTAGATCTAGCCAGGTGCGGTGGCTCACACCTTCAATCCCAGCACTTTGGGAGGCTGAGGCAGGCAGATCACATCAGGAGTTCGAGACCAGCCTGGCCAGCTTGGTGAACCCCCATCTCTACTAAAAATACACACACAAAAAAAATTAGTCGGGCATGGTGGTATGTGCCTGTAGTCCCAGCTACTCGGGAGGCTGAGGCAAGAGAATTGCTTGAACCTGGCTAAGTAATACAATGGTTGCAAACTGCAAAACACACACAGTAGGAGTTCAGTAAGTAGGAGCACCCACTTGGTGCTCCCTGGCAGACAGAGACAGTGCTTCAACTAATTGACAAAAACAGCCCTTTTCCCTAGGTCACAAAGATGATCCATATCTATTTTCTTCATGTTTTATTTTCCTTCTGGATCGCTCTAGAGACATCTGTAACCAACAGAAATTAGATGCACAAATCCTTTTTGTTCCGGAGGGGCTTTGCAAACAGTTTACTCTCAAGGCGATCCCAGACCCTGGCTTTCTCATGTGGTTTTCAGACTACCCATATTACAATAGAAAACCCACTTGGGAAATTGGAGCTGACAAGTCTTGAGCTGGTTCCCTCACTAATTTCCATCCCTGCACCATTTACTAAAAGTGATACAGGTGGGTGGAAATCAGGTGAGGCCTGCTTCTCAGAAGTAACCAAAGATGCCTGCACACCTCTGTGTGTCACTCGGCCTATTCTTCCCAGGATGGCGAATGCAGTCAGGTGTGGGGCCTGGGCTTGTCGGGATACCCAAATATTTTCTTGGGAAGTAATCTCAGTTTATTAGAGTTTCTTGTCTCAATTCAGAGTATAGATTTTTGAATGCGTTTGCTGACAGATTGACCTGGACTGTGTTTTCCCCTTATTCAGGGAGCGATCGATCTTTATCAAAAGGATTTGTTGACTGACGGGCTTTCACGGTTCTAATGTGCTGTTTGATACTTTTAAAAGACATATGCCCCTTTGTATAATGAAATTATCTGATAAAACAGGGACTGAAGCTCAGATTTTCTGAAGCATCTTAGCTCTTGACTGCTTTGGAGACTGCCAGGGAATTTTGTTTGTATTTGCCTGTGATGGAAACCTTACAACTTTAGTGAAATTGTTTTCGAATATTCAAGTTTCTAGACCATATACTGTGCTTCTAGGCCTAAGGGCCTGAACTAAACCAAGATTGTGTTTCCCTCAGGTAAGTACTTCCAGACACTCTATCCTCTCTGTCTTTACAACCCTCTTCTCCTCATTACTGTACTATGTAACACTAGATACGCATTATAGTCCACATAAAAAGCCATTTCTGTAGCATCTTGTCATCGGTTCATGGACGCTGCTTTGAAGCCGTGTTGAGTTCTGAACTCAGAGCCTAACAGCAATGGCTCAAGTGCACCACACCGTATTATTTACCCAGATGGGGTTAATTGTTAAATAAAAGAATGGGCCCTTTCAGTTTACTTTTTTGCAATCTCTCTCACACTGATTATGGAAGACAGGGAAGTCTATGATAAATATCAAACTTTCTAATCAGAAACGAGTCCAGTTGTATTTGAAATCTTGAACTTAATCCAGAATCAGGAAATGTAGCCACTTGTGTTACTGTTGCTGAAAGAAGAAAATGACCTTTTTATTGTAGCTACATTCACTATTGTACTTGAGAGCTACAGGGAATGGAGCAAGTAAATGTAAAGGCTTAAGTAGAGTTTTCCTTTTAACCGGAAGGGTACAGCTTGGCGTGCTGAAACCATCATCTTATATTTTCAAGGGATTTTTGCCTAGAGTGAAGGCTGCACTGAAACCTAAAAATTGTATTTTGCCTAAAACTTTTATAACGAAAACCTTTAAGGTTCTGATGTCAGTGTGGCTAAATGGCTGCTACTATTAGCTTTATTCATTGACTGAGATATAATTTGAAAAGAGTAAATTTCACAGATCTTAAGTGTAGGGGTTTACAAATGTTTATATGTATGTATATACATATGTAATACTCATGTATGTAACTATATTACCACTGCCTAGAACAAGAACAGTTTAGTGCTCAGAAGTTTCTCTTAGGCCTCACTCAGTCAAAGCCCTCAAAGGTAACCACTCTTCTAATTTGTGTCACCATAAGTCAGTTTTGTCTGTTTTTGAATTTTATGTCAATGGAATCATATTCTACATACTCTTTCCTAACTGGCTTCTTTTACTCAGAATGATGTTTTTGAGTTTTATCCCTGTTGTTGTGTGTATCATACCACCATCTTTTCAGGTATCATACTATTTTGGAGAATCCTTGTTAAGTGCAGTAGATTTCCTGAAGAGAGGCTTTCAAGGCAACAGCAAAGTAAGGAGCAAAAGAGATTTTACTTCTTATACTCCAGTATTTCTTGTTGACCTTACTGTGGTAATATCATAAAGAGGTTCAGAGAATTTACATATCTAATGCATAAAATATAAAAATAGATTTATTTAGATGTATACATACATGTACGTATGCATATACAAAAATATATTCACATTTTCATGAAATATCATCCACAGACAAGTAATTTGCCACTAAAGTCAAATTCAGGACAAATCAGCAGATTTTACAGGACTACATGTGGAAAAAAATCTCTCTCAGACCTAATCAAGATGAAAGGATCAAACATTAGGACTTGAGCTGCCCAGCCTTCCAAGAAGCATATACTGAATGAAATTTTGAAGTTATTCTAGGTACATTTATTATGAGCCAGGCTGTTACAAACTCTTTACCACTGTCTTATTACCCTGAGTTTCACAGGAAATGAAAAATTTGGCTGGGCGTAGTGACTCACACATGTAATCCCAGCACTTTGGGAGGCCAAGGCAGCTGGATCACTTGAGGTTGGGAGTTCGAGACCAGCCTGGCCAACATGGTGAAACATGATCTCTAAAAATACAAAAAAATAGCCAGGCATGGTGGTGTATGTCTGTAATCCCAGCTACTTGGGAGGCTGAGGCAGGAGAATCGCTTGAACTCGGGAGGTGGAGGTTGCCATGAGCCAAGATTGCGCCACTGTACTCCAGCCTAGGTGACAGAGTGACAGAGTGAGACTCTGTCTCCAAAAAAAAAAAAAAAAAAAAGAAAGAAGGAAAAGAAAAGAAAGGAAAACTAGCATAGGCTAATTATTTCAGTCATTAGCTCCTCAGACATTTATGATCCACTGGATAATTGTTCTAGTTACTGTGGATTCACCAGTAAACCAGGCAGATTAAGGTCCCTATTCTCGTGGAGTTTATATTCTAATTGTAAATACACAATAAAAAGTGAATGACTACATAAATCAGTAAATAACAATCACTTCACGTGGAGATTATTGCTAAGAAGCTAATAAAAAAGATTATGGGTAAAAAAGCAATGGTGGGATTGGGTCTATTTTGGGTAGGGTGCACAGGAGAGGCCACTCTGAAGAGGTGAGATCTGAGCAAAGAATAGGGAGAAGGAGCTGATCATGCAATGATCTAGGGGCAAAAGCATTCTGGACAATAAATAGCAAGTGCTCAGGCCCAAGGCAGGAACTGGCTGATCTGGCTCGAAGGAGAGAAAGCCAGTGTAGCCAGAGCTTGGTGGAAGGAGGCAGTGGTGAAGATTAGGTCAGGGAAGTAAGCAGCAACGTCCTATTGATTCTGGTAGGGACACAGTGTCTTTTAGTTTCAAATGTAATGGGAGATCATGGGGGGATTTTAAGCAAGGGTGATGACATGACCCGATTGTTTCTGTTATTGAAAGTTTATTCTGGCTGCTGTGTGGAGAATGGATGGTAGAGTGGGGAAAAAAAAATGGAAATAGGAAGACCAGGTTATTGAAAGAGGACTTCAGTTTAGACTTGGATAGCAGCAGTAATAAAGAGAGAAATGAGGATGTAGGGTTCATTATTACCTTGGCAGGCAGTAAAGCCAACAGACTAATAAATTGGATGTAGGATATAAGAGACAGAATGGTTACCTTTTCAGTTGTTGGCCAAAGCAAGTAAGTAAAAGATGGGGCCGTCAAATGCCATGGAGAAAACTGGAAGACTAACAGTTTGGGAAGGAGATACCCCTAAATTCCATTCTGGCTATGTTAAGGTTCAGATACAAATCAGATTAACAAATGAAGGCATTAAGGAAGCGGTGGATATAGTCATCTGGCAGTCAAGGGAGAAGTCAGGCCTGGAGACAAACATTTTGGAGCCATCAATATAAAGTCAGTACAAAAAGCCGTAGGATTGGATAGGTTGACTTAGGAAAAGCTTATGAAGGACAAGACAGAGTCCCATGTTTGCTGACTATATTGCCATCAATTTTGTCTTCATCATAATGAAAATCATCATTATCACTATCACTATTATTTTTTATTGAGCACAAAATATTCTAGGCAAAATTGTTGTAGGCTCAAGAGAAATATTAATAATAAAGAGGAATCCTTGCTATAAGGAGGAGAGGGAAAGGCAATGAAAAGTTGGAATAATAAATGCCATGATCATGGTTAACTCAAGGGGCAGTGGAAGCAACAGACTCTGCAAGCCAGCCAGGCTTTGATGAGGAGGGGACATTTGGACATTTGAATTGGATGTGTGGATCTAGAGCAGTGTGATCCATGGAGAAAGCCTTCCCAGGCAAAGGGGGGCATTTACAAAAGTTGTAGACACACAAGGGGCAGGAGAAATTTGGAAGCTGACTGGTTCTGAATGATTGTGGTGCAGGGAGTGGACATGGCAGGAGTGGAAGTTGAGAAGCATCTGGATCATCAATACCTGTGAACATCGTGCCAGGAAGATTGAAACTCTATCCTGAAAGGCAATGGGAGAGGAACACATGGTGGACCAAGAAGTCCTTCAGAACATGACTTGAAGCTAGAGAGGACAGTGTGATGACATTGGTGACTATCGTTTAGCTTCTCTAGGCCTTAGTTTCCACATCTATATAATGGGTGAAATAATAAATACATGGCAAAGTTGTTGTGCGTATTGAAGATAGTAAGCCTAAAATATTTGTACTCAATGCAGAAAAAGTGACAGTGATTATTTCTGCTACTATTATTAATAGACATTTATAAAAGTTTCTTTTATAGGGGGAAGGATAATAGATCATTATATTAATGCGAATAAAAGTGATGAGCCCTTGGTGGTGGAGAGGAGAGGACAGAAGTGAGACAGCTTGCTAACCGGCAGGCCAAGGAAAAAGTAGGGGTGGGAGGGAAGGAAAGGGAGGAATCTCGAATGACTCTCAGGTTTCAGAACTTGGCAGCTGGATAGGGTGGTAAAATACTTTTTTGAAATTGGGAATACTGGGAAATAAGCATGTTTTGTGGAGAAGGGGATGAGTCCATTGCCAATGTATTAGTTTTTAAGATCTGTGAAGCTTTATGGGTCTGGAGCTCAACAGAAAAAATTGGGCTAGAGATACGGATGTATACAGTTCACATAGACAGGGGAAAGTGTATTGAGTGAGAAGACCAAAAAGAGGATTATAGACCCGTGGGGAACATTGAGATGTAGAGATGGAGCTGGAAGTGTCAAGGATGTGGATGAAGAAGAAGCGAGGCAGAGCCATAGAGGGAGGTCCAGAAGGGCAGCTGTGAGGTGTGTTCCTCATCCCACTATACCCAAAGGGATGCTCACATACACTGGCCCCCCAAGCCCTTGCCTCTTCTCAGAGGAAGGAAGAGATATCTACCTTTGTGCTAAACCCAAATATGATTGATTAAAGTTCAGAGTAGGAAATGTTCCATCATATTGGCAGAAATCATCAAGAGGTTTGACCTCTTCCAACCTCCGTTTTAGGGCCAGGCCCTTTACTTCTGGACCCTACACCAGAAGGGTGTTGGCTGTTGAAAGCTGTTGGCTCTCCTGGGTCCCATTCATACAGGGCCAAGGGAACTGTAGAACTCAGAGCTGAAAGGGATCTCATAGATCATCTAACTGAATGCCCAACTCCCTTATATGAAAGGTCAGGACACCGAGCCTCAGAGAAGGCAAGATGTTCAAACAATTGATATTTTAACTATAATTAAAATGCTTTCCCAAGATCTCTATTCAGCAGTACTGCTGCTGTACCTTAGTAGGTGATAACGGCCTAAGGTGAAGGTCTGCACTGGAGATGAAGTTGACATCTCACAAGTACTCGAATCCTGCCAAACTCAAATCTAATGGTGGTAATCCAGACTTCAGAGTCGAAGAGTGGGAGAGAGACGAGGTCTGCCTCCAGACAAATACACTGTTCAAGCCAAAACTGGGAAATACCTCACAGAACAGGAAATGCAAAGAGGTTAATATGATATTTCAAGATCATTTTTAGAGGAAAATCGCTCTGCAAAGGCTCTGGATAGGATATTGAATAAGGAAAAGGAGAAACAACATGTGATTTTTGTTGCTTCTGAGATCCAAATAATCAAAGGAGATTGTTCCATGAAGCACTGAAGACCTTTTTATGGAATTATTGAGAAAAATGAGACAGGGAGGTGATCCAAAAAGAGGTGATAGCCTAAATTAACTAATAGATTAGCATAATTATTTTTACTCTATTCTAGAAATTAGTTCTTATGGCAGAGAGGGTAGTTTTCTACCCCACTCCTATTTTTCCTTTTCTCCTTAGAAGCAGAACCCTGGTTTTTAGCTGGATATATTCCCACATGGCCAAAAGAATCCATTTCCCAGGTTCTCAATGGTATAATGGGTATAAATAGAAATGTAGTATTATTAACAGGAAATACAGTGTTATTAACAGGAAAAGTATCCTTTTTCTTGAGACAGAGTCTTTGTTCTGTCACCCAGACTGGTGTGCAGTGGCATGACCTCGGCTCACTGCAACCTCTGCCTCCCGGATTCAAGCTTTTTTTTTTCTTTTTTCATCCAACTGTATTCAACATGGACATGGTGGCCCTAATTCTAGTAGCCATCTTGGCCCATGAAAATGAGGGCCAGAAAGGAAACAGCCACACCAGCCCTGGACTTCTCCCTTCTGAACTTTTGTTATACAAGAGAGAAGTAAACTTCTATTAAGTTTCAGCCACATTGTTCTACTAATGCATCTCAGCTTAATCCTTACTGATGAGCTTGTTTTCTTTTATTTGGTTTGCAACACATATTACAGCAAAGCCACTGATAATAGTAACTTAAAGAATATGATCAAGAAGTTAATTATGAGTTTGTTACATAAAAAGGAGTACCTTATATTTGTAGAGTGATTTAAATTTCACAAAGCACTTCTTACCTTATTCCTAAAATACATCTTTACCTTCAAGCTGAATTATTTAAAATTGGATTTTTAAAAATAGCTAAAATAGACCGGGTGCCATGGCTCACACCTGTAATCCCAGCACTTTGAGGCTGAGGCGGGTGGATCATGAGGTCACGAGTTCGAGACCAGTCTGGCCAACATGGTGAGACCCTGTCTCTACTAAAAATACAAAAATTAGCCAGGCGTGGTGGCACACTCCCGTAATCCCAGCTACTCAGGAGGCTGAGGCAGGAGAATTGTTTGAACACAGGAGGCAGAGGTTGCAGTGGGCCGAGATTGCACCACCGTATTCCAGCCTGGGTGACAGAATAAGACTCTGTCTCAAAAAAAAAAAAAAAAAAAATTAGCTAAAATATAGGCCAAGTGCAGTGGCTCATACTTATAATCTCAGCACTTTGGGAAACCAAGGTGAGGATCACTTGAAGCCAGGAGTTTGAGAACAGTCTGGGCAATATAACAAGACTCCATCTCTCCAAAAAAAAAAAAAAAAAAAAAAAAATCGATTTGGTGGCACTCGCCTGTAGTCCAAGATACTTGAAAGACTGATACAGGAGGGTCACTTAAGCCCAGGAGTTTGAACTGCAGTGAGCTATGATTGTGCCACTGCACTTCAGACTGGATGACAGAGGGAGATCCGATCTCTTAAAAAAAATAGCTAAAATATATATTCATGTTCCCATGGTGATTTCTAGCTTAGCTGTTTATTGTTTATGTCCTCGACAACAATTCTTAATTTCTGATGGACTGTTTTTCCTCAGTCAATCATGGATAATGATTTCTTATGTATATAGAATTACAGCAAATGACAGAATGCAGTACAGCACACTGATTATAAATACGAATCCAGGCTGGGCATGGTGACTCATCCCTGTAATCCCAGCACTTGGGGAAGATGAGGTAGGTGGATCATTTGAGGCCAGGAATTCAAGATCAGCCTGGGCAACATGGTGAAACTCCATCTCTACAAAATATAAAAAAGTTAGCTGGGTGTGGTGGCATGCACCTGTAATTCCCAGCTACTTGGGAGGCTAACGTGGGAGGATGGTTTGAGCCTGGGAGGTGGAGGTTGCAGTGAGCTGAGAATGCACCATTATACTCCAGCCTGGGCAACAGAGTAAGACCTTGTCTCAAAGAAAAAAAAAAGTATTAATCCCAATTAACTGCCAAATTGCTGTGTGACATCAAGCAAATTACATTTCTGCACCTTGATTTTTTAGTTCTACACTGGATATCATAATGCATATGCCACTTGAGGATTTTGTGAAGTAATTGAAAAAATGCACATGAAGTATTTATCAGAGTTCCTGACACACTGTAAGGGCTGAAGGAGCATTTTTGTTTTACTCAAACTGTCTAGTAAAGAACCTTGATATATCAGGGTCACTCAACAGATTGCATTGCTCCTGCTGTACATGCTTTGCAACTTTCAGAAATCTCAGGAAAATTCAGAGATTAGAGTAAGTTCAGTGGTCCTGAGAAAAAAAGAGAGGCCCAAGGCCAGAACTAGAGGAGGAAAGCTGGCCACCTGCCACAGCTGTCTTCTGGGCCATGGAGGAGGTCCTGGGTCCTGAGCCAGAAAAAGAACTTTGCACACTAGCTGACAAAAGACCGTTTTGCTCTGTACCCTTCGTGCTCCCCAGAGCATGCCAGAGTCACAGACCCAGACTACTATTTGGGATTGAGTCAGCCTCCAAGATCATTCAGAGAATAATAAAGACCCTGTGGGAGTCTCCAGGGTAAGTGCGCCAGCCCTGACAGGTGACCAGGGCAGATGGGGAAGGAAAGCCCGGCCCCATGCGGACAGAAATGACACCATGAGAGTGAATGCAAGATGGGCTCCTGCAGGGGCAAGAGACCCTCAGAGAAGCTCATGCAGATAACCATGGAGGCAAGGAGCCTGGGGCATGGGGCATCTGCTGACTCCAGTAGTGAAACCAGATCAAGGAAATGCCAGGAATGTAGACTGCATGCCTAGCACTAGAAAGAAGCTTTCTAGTGGGAAAGGGTCTGCAGTGAGGCTACAACACCTATCCTGAATTCTCAGGGAGGATACTGCCTAGAAGCCCCATGCCATCACTTACCAGTGGGGTGACCTTAAGTAAGTCACTGAGTGTATAAAATAAGCTTGTGCTCACCAGTAAGTCTTCTGGAACTGGGTTCAGGCCTGGATCCAATTCACTAGCTCTGTTTACATAACCAGCCAAAGCCTCCATCTTCTCATCCTTAATATAGATATTGTAATACCTGTACCTACTTTATAGTATTGCCCTGGGGCAGCACTGATTGATAGAGCTTTGGAGATGACAGTAATGTCCTACACCTGCATAGTCCAACACAGTAGCTACTAGACACATGTAGCTATTGAGTACTTGCAACATAATTAATGTGATTCACAAACTGAATTTTCAAATTTTATTTCATTTGAATCTATCTAATCCATTTCGACTTAGCCACATGTGATTAGTGACTATCTTATTGGACAGCCCTAGAAATTAAATGAGGCCAGGTATGGTGGCTCACGCCTGTAATCCCAGCACTTTGGGAGGCCAAGGTTGGTGGATCACTTGAGGTCAGGAGTTCGAGACCAGCCTGGCCAACATGGTGAAACCCCATCTCTACTAAAAATACAGAAATTAGCCGGGTGTGGTGGCGGGTGCCTGTAGTCCCAGCTACTCAGGAGGCTGAGGCAGGAGAATCGCTAGAACCCAGGAGTGAGTGAGTTGCAGTGAGTGGAGTTCATGCCACTGCACTCCAGCTTGGGTGACAAGAGCAAAACTCTGTCTCAAAAAAAAAAACAAGAAAAGAAAAGAAAAAAACTAAATGAGATAATGTACTTTATCACTGTGCCTGGCATCAGGGCTCAAAAACTAATAGTTAGTGTTTCCATTAAACTTTAGTCTCAGTTTCCTCATCTGTGAAATGATCTTAAAGATATAACAGTACCTAAGGCGAGGCCTGGCTGTTCACACCTGTAATCCCAGCACTTCAGGAGGCTAAGGAGCAAACACTGCTTGACCCCAGGCCAACACTCTTATAGCAAATCTATTGTCCTATTGTTCAAGACCAGTCAGGGCAACATAGTGAGACCCTATCACTACAAAAAATAAAAAATTACCTGGGTGTGGTAGTGCATGCCTGTAGTCCCAGCTACTCAGGAGGCTGAGGTGGGAGATTGCTTGAACCTGGAAGGTTGAGGCTGCAGTGAGCCATATTAGCACCACTGTACTCCAGCCTGGACAACAGAGCAAGACACTGTCTAAAAAAAAAAAAAAAAGATAGTATCTAATTCATGAGGTTGTTGGGAAGATTACATAAAATATCATGGGTGAGACAACTAGCACAGTGTTTGGCACATTACAGGTGCTTAGTGAATGCGAGTTTCTTTTCTCCTCTATTTAAAGTTCCTTGGCACGAATGAAATCACTGTCTAATAATGCACAAGGCTATTGAGAACCTATAGCGAGATTCTTGGCAAGCAACTGGATTGTTCAGTAGTCATGTGCACATCTCTAATGCTGGCTTTGGCTGGAAAAAAAAGTCTGCTTGAGCAAGCAAGAAAAAAAAATATTGGCAGTGATATGTGCACTACGAGAGTTCCACAAATATGCATTTGGCAGAAGCCTGATTGTCCAGACAGATCACAAACCACCAGGCAACGCACCTGCTAGATGACAGGGAATGTTATTACTGTTATAAAGATATGATTTATGAGTAATCTATACCCCAGGCAAAGACTCTCTTATAGCAAACCTATTGTCCAGACTAGTCATCATCATCTCCAACTGGGGAAATGACAGCACTGATGGAAGAGACAGCAGAGGAGGCCATGGAATTAAGCAAAACACTTGACCCTTTGGTCCACGGAAGGCTGAGCCCCAAGACAGGAAAAGACGCTGTGTTGTAGCTACTTATCCAGATGTTGCACAATGACTGGTGTGGCAGAAGAAAACAGAACAACTGCAGGTGCGTTGGTCTCCAAAGGAGTGACTGTTTCAGCCTTCTAACAGATAGGGGAATTTTAAGCAATGTCTTGTCTGAAAGAAGTCAGAAAAAGAGAAAAGACATGATCAGAGATTGTCTCAGGAGGAGCAGCTTTGCTCATGCTCCCCAGATCATTCCCAGTATCTACTCACTGGTTCTTGAAGTTCCAGCTAGAGACTGGATTCTTTCATTTAAGGATGCCTTCTCATGGGTAAACTGATACAAGATTAGATTCCAAGTACAGGTTTTAACTCTTGGGCTGTGGTGCCTTTAAACCTTATAAGTTATTTATTATGTCTTCAGATTGTTCCTAAAAAGGAGAGGAACGGCAATAACCTAAGTATATGGAGTCATCGAAGTGATTTGTGTCATGGAGGGATGACATTTGCTACAGAGATGGTAGAAAGATATTAAAAAGGGGACGTTTCCTACCAGGGTTGTGCTAAAGAAAACACATTTATTTCCCGGGAGATTATCAAAATGTTGTAATAGTATTACAAAAAGCATTCTGAGGACAGAATTTGAATTTCCTTCTCCTTCTCTATCACCACCATCACTATCACCATCATCATCATTTCCCTTGCACCAGTCTGCTAGGGAACTACAGGTATGGAATTTATAATTATCATAGCAAATTTGCACTCACAATGTAGGTATTGTTAGTCTCATTTTACAGATGAAGAAACTGAGGCTCAGAGGGTATAACTTAAATAAGTCAAGGTCATATAGCTAGTAAGTCACAGAGTTGGGTTTCAAATCCAGATCATATGCCCATGAGTTTTTCATTACCAAACTGCCTCTCATAGTTAAAAACAAACAAAAACCAAAACTCTTTCGGTCTCTAGCACCCAGCTCTGTTTTTACAGTGGATGCCGAATTCAGCTAATGCGAGGAACTAAATTTTTAGTGTAATGTAATGTTAATTAGTTTAAATGGTCACCTGTGAACAGTGGCTACCTTGTCCAGTGCAGCTCTAGGGGCCAAACAAGACAATGTCCTTTATCACTGAGTCTGGCATCCAGACTGAAACTGCTAAACCTTCATTCTGATGCCTAAAATTTGTTGAATACAATGTATGGAGCATTTCTTCCCCAACATGTTATTTCAATAAATTAATTGAGACCAGACAGTAATAAATAATAAGTTATTCTTGTTTTGTGGTTTTTCATTCTCTCATACTATTTTACTTCTTTCCATGTTTTGATCTTCGTTGTTTCTTTGTTTATAGCTGCTGTAGTAGCTGTAAACTCTGTGGTGTTAAAGCAAAAAATATTCTCTAAAATAAAAGAAATATAGTATTAGGAAACGTATGAAAAATTATGTGATGATGCACTAACCAAAATCCAAAATTGCAGATATTGATACACAGCAGTATTTGCATAGTGACTGCCGATTTGATACTTTTACATACTTTACATACTTTATTTAGTACTATTCATTAAATTCTCTACATTCTCTACCTATCCCTAGATTCATCAACCCTTTTTTTTTTTTTTTTTTTTTTTTTGAGACAGAGTCTTACTCTGTCACCCAGGCTGGAGTGCAGTGGCGCTGTCTTGACTCACTGCAAGATCTGCCTCCTGGGTTCACTCTATTCTCCTGCCTCAACCTCCCGAGTAGCTGGGACTACAGGTGCCCACCACCATGCCTGGCTAATTTTTTTGTATTTTTGGTGGAGACGGGGTTTCACCATGTTAGCCAGGATGGAACTTTTTTTTAAATGTTCATTTTAATGGTCTCTTCCTATATATGTCTTTTATTATAGACTACTTCAAATACTCTAGGTCAAATTCTAATTATACCACACTAATCAAAATAAGTTAACCTACAAATAAGTGATTAACAGCCTCATTAACGGAAAGGAGAAACATGATGATCAGATATTGGAAGGAATTCCTCTTGAACTGGCTTTGGTAGGCAGCACTAAAATAATACTTACTGGGGAGAACAAATTATACAGATCAAGTCTGTGTTGTCCCAATAGATGAACCAACACAGACACAGAGAATTCAGAGTCAGTTTCACGCAGGAGGGGTGACTCCTATTGACATAGCTGCCCAAGCATCTGGATGGATTGGGGCCAGGGCTCCGGTGTCCCTGGAAGCTTGTCTGCCAGGAGGACAAAGCTGTGGCCCCAAACCTGAAAAAAAAAGGATCACCCACGGTTTTGTTGTTAACTACCCAAGTTCCCTGACAAATTGACTGTTCTATAAAATGGTTTTGTGGTTTTGTTTTCGTTTTTAAGATTTACAAAGAGGAAGAAAATGCTCCTTTTAACAACTTCTCAGATTTCACTTTTGTCCCTTTTGTTACATTTCGGGTTATCCATTCCAAAACACTGATTCTATTTCATGTCAGTATCATGAGGGCTAAGAGTTCCTGTGTGCATTATTTCATTTGGTCCCTCAAAAACCTGTCAAAGCTGGATAATCGTTATACATTATTCAAATGAGAAAACTGAGATACGAAGTGAACTAACTTGCATTTAGGTATTTAATTGAACATGTATTTGTGCTCATTGTATGCCAAGCAATGAACTCACCACTGGCCCATGTTACCTCCTTGGATCTACATAACCATCCTAGGAAGTGGGTTTTATTCTATTTATTTTAGAAACTGACAGTGAGAGGATTTAAATAGCATGCCTGCAGTTATCAATCATAGTAAGCTAGAATTCCAGAATTCATGGAACCTATGTCTGTCTAACTCCAAAGGCCTTGGTCTATTTATGTTGACAGTTATGAGGTGGAAGAAATGTATAATGTTTTCTCATTCCATCACTTAAACAAATATCATGCCTAAAATTTCCTGCAGTAGAGGAATGGAGCTTCTTTCCCACTAGCTAGCAACGTTTTGATCTTAATTCTATGATGATACTGGTGTAATCAATTACTACATTATAATTACTTCAAATTAGTTCAATATTTAAATAAACATTGGACATCTCTTTCCAGTGTAGAAACTTAGAATTGAATGGAGGCTAAGAACTGCCTTAGAGTTCGTTATGTGACATTGCATAGCTCAAATCATGCTAAATCAAGATTAGAATCAACTGTCCCATCCAGTGTGCTAAGAAGACCATCTGACTGGGTGATAAAGACTGGAAGATCACACGAACCTCTGAGAGTAACTGAATGCAGAATGCAGATAAAAAACTTGGACGTCAGCCAGTTCTTCAAAGTAACAGGCACCTTTGCCCTTTCCCTGCCCTTCGCTCTGCCCTCAGCCCCTCACCTCGGGGCCACTGCAGGAGTCCTGGAGGTTGTGCTGTTCCCAGTTTGGGCCCCCAGGAGCTCTGACCCTGCCAGTCTATGGTGAAAACCTTCCTCTTAATCTATGCTCTTCTGATCAAGAACTCCTAGCAAATCCTTCGAGTAACACAACTCCAGTGGACACCATCCACCTTGTATGAAAAGGAAAAGGTGCCCCACGGCCTTGGCCCTTGCTTGTAACAGAACATCCATTATTTTGTCTGCCTTATAGTGGGGGTACTCTGTGAGATTTAGTTTGATAAAAACTGTCTGAAGGCCACCAGCCTCCTGCGTTATGTTCAGGCACCTTCATTTGTTCCCAAGGCCATTTCTCAGGACCTTTTTCCACAGTCATTAGTTATGGCACACAGTAATAAGATTGATATTCTTTTGTGGCTCATGGGGATTATTTCTAGAATTCTGAGCTACATCTAACTATCTCATATCTTATCACCCTCAGCCCAGAGGCTGTCTCCCTGGCAGCAAGGCAGGCCCTTAATGATTCAGGCTACCATGATTCGCCCCATGTCAGAGCCTTTGCTACATCAGAGCTTCCTCAACTTGTGAGTCTGCTGCCAAAATGCCAGCTCCATCCTTCCTGTTAATGTTCAAGGATCTACTTCCACTGTGTCTCTTAGTTCAGATTCCCTAAAAGGGTTAATCTGTGGTTTTATATTCATTGCATTGGTAGGTCATAGGTCATGTGTCCACTCTGTTCCAATCATCTGTGGCCAGTGGGTAGCAATGTGCTATGATACGGCATTGAGGACTGTCCCTTTAACAGGAGCAATGGGAAAAGAATGTTCCCAGAGTAGAATGCCATTGGCAAGGTAGACATTTCAGACCATCTACTATGAAACTGTGTACAATCAAATTACCCGAACATTTGTCAACCTCACTATTCTAAAAATGTCATTATTTTAGAGTTTGTATTTTGCTTGGGGTCTCAGTCTTAGTACTGAGCATGAGGTTGGGGTATGGCTATTCGATACATGTTTGTAGGGCAAATGAATAGATAAAGTAACAGCTTTGAGGATGAGTAGAGAGACGGACATAGCACTCATGAATGGATAGACAGAGTCTCCATAGCACAGTGGTGGAGTGCATGAGCTCTACAGCCACACTGCTTGGACTCAAATCCTGGCTCCGCTGCTCCCTTGGCAAATTAGTTAACTTTTTTTTATTTTTTGGCTCAGTTACCACATCTTAAAACAGGAATAATACTACTACTATCCTCATAAGGCTTCTGTGACAAGTTAAATGAGTTAATCCATGGAAAGCACATAGAATAGCACATGGCATATGGGGACTTCTCAACCAATTCTTGCTATTACTGTTATTGTAACTGTTACCATTGATGGGTGAAGTCATAGGGCAGGATGCATAGTTAAAGGACAGACAAAATGTGACGAAATGCCTTATGAAAATCAGAAACAACCTTGAACTAATGACAAAGAGAAATAAGACAGAAAATTGTTCCCAATGTCAGAGGAAATATAAAACTAAACCTGCAGCTTACTCATCAGAGGGAAAGAAACCGTAGGAGAAAAAGTCATGGGGGGAAGAGTACCTAGGCTGGCCAAGTGTGGTGGCTCACGCTTGTAATCCCAGCACTTTGGGAGGCCAAACTAGAAAGATCACTTGAGTCCAGGAGTTCAAGACCAGCCTGGGCAACATAGTGAGACCTCATCTCTAGAAAAAAATTAAAAATTACCTCAGCATGGTAGTGCACGCCTGTAGTCCCAAGCTACTCAGGAGGCTGAGGCAGGAGAATTGCTTAAGCACAGGAGCTTGAGACTGCAGTGAGCAGTGATTGTGCCATTCCACTCAGCTTGGACAACAGAGTGAGACCCTGTCTCTAAGAAAGACAGAAAGAAAGAAAAGAAAAAAGAAAAGAGTACCTAGGCAGTATTTGTGTCCAAGATTTGTGTCCAAAGAGCCGGTAATTACTTCCTTGAACAGGACACTGCAACGAAACCAATGTTGTTGCCTGTTTCCATCAGTTCATCTGTCCCGTGGTGATGTTCGTCAGTATTTCTGAGGGGACTCTGAGTTTGTTAAATGCAGAGGATTAAGAATACAGGCATAAGCAAGAGGACTTGGTTAGGATTCCAGGTGCATTCCAACTATGGAGACTAGTCAGTGTCGATTTTGTGAGCCATAAAGGACACTTTGTTGCCACGGCCACTGGGCACAGTGGGGCCCAGCTGAGGGAAATCTCTGGGGGCCAGAAATCCAGAATGTGGTCTGATTGCTGAGTCATGAGCCCCAGCACAGGCCTGAGTCCACCTGGAAAAAGGTGCCTCTTCACTAACTGGCCTGCCCAGAAGGGGCGTCTTTCTGCAAGTTTCCCTCCCAGAGGAACCGTCTTTTTCTAATTAGCACAGAGGCCCATCAGCGCTTGCAGCAGCCCCTATGTGCAGCCCTGGGAGGTTTTTAAACCAACTGCAAGATAAGTTGGTTTTCAGGAAGAGAGGAGATTAATGGGGCCACGGAAAGATGGATGGGAGCTTGGCGCTGCCTCTGCCTCCCCTCACACACGCTGTGGCTAGCAGTGAGGCCAAGGGGAATGACCCTGAGTAGAGTTACATATTTTTCACACCTCCTACTAAAACTCAGCAAATGCTTGACTTGCTGTTCCCAGCACAATTTTTCTTCCTGCAAAACGTGTTGGGATTATCGCTTTTAGCCACATGTGTGCTGGAAGTATTTTGTAGGGGCCCCAGGGGCTGCAACTGTTCAAATCCCTATCCTTGAGAGGGAGCTTTGGGAGGCAGGGACCCAAAGTGCCTGTCCGAGAGCTCCCCCATAGAGGGCTGGCTCCCACTAATTAAGTCCAGTTTCCAAGACTGAATCAAAGCTGCCATCCCAATGATTTTAAGAGTCAGGAGGTAAAATACAAGTTTCAACCCCAACACCTTCCCCTTATCCATCTTCTTGAGCCATTTCAGGACATTGGGTAACGTATAACTTTTCTTTAGTCAATTCGAGATATTATCTGCTGAAATAGCTCTACTGGTATGAAAGGGAGGTTTCAAAATATGTAACAGATGCACAGCTGCCACCTGAGATGATGCATTATGAAGTCGAAACTGTCATCACCTCCCCCACCACCCCTACCCTCACCCCGAGCACATATTTGTTCATGTGGTTTACACCTGCGAGACTGTGGGATGCAAGAGAGGAATCCGATTACTGTTTGGGAGACGACCCCATCTCTAAAACCGATCCATGTATCTTTGTTTCCCTGGAGAAGCTTGAAATCTCTTGCCAACTCTTCTTGTGGCCTAGCTGAGTTAAAGCTCCAGGCTAAGTTTTCTGGAATTTGGTACCAATGACTAACTCTGAGACCATCATCCAATCAACCTTATGATGTCTCTCCATCTCAATCTCCCCATTTGTATCCTGCCAGGAGGGCAGAGCAATTTTTCAGTGCCTTCACAAGTAGGCGCTGTTGTGTACTCTGGCTAAAAGGGAAATGGAGAACTCCTGGCCCATGCTCATCTGAGGCAAACAATGACTTTGTTTCACTGTATTTAGGGGGAGGGTTCCTGCCACTGTCTGATAAAAAATACCCTCTAAGTCAGTAAGTACCAGCAAAAAATAACTCCTGAGAAGACAAAGACAAGCAGAAGGCTATTCCAAGAAGTTGGCATGGGCAGGCAAGAGAGACATGATGAATGTCTGATCAGAGAGGGCCCTTCTACAAGAATACAAATTGAAAGAATTTCTGCTCACCAAGACCCTTGCACAGTTTTTAATTATATGTTGATATATTCACTTGATTAATATTGATTTACTCCACTAGATTTTAAACTTCGTGAGAGCAGAGAATCTGTTTTGCTCCTCATTGTATTGCTTATGTCCAGCATAGTACCTAGCACATAGTAGGTGCTCAACAAATCTTTTCTGAAGAACAGAATACCCCCAGAATACAAGCTGTACATCTGTATAATGGATCTCTAGAATAAACTTCCCATTCTCTACGGAGGGAACTCTGCCTGCAGATATGAATGTGAGGCAAACTTAGTCGTATTAATTCAAGCCTTTTGTTTGTTTGTTTGTTTTTGAGTCAGAGTCTCTCTCCGTCACCCAGGCTGGAGTACCGTGTCACAAGCTTGGCTCACTGCAACCTCCACCTCCTGGGTTCAAGTGATTCTCCTGCCTCAGCCTCCCGATTAGGTGGGATTATAGGCTCGTGTCACCATGACCAGCTACTTTTTGTATTTTTAGTAGAGACGGGGTTTCACCATGTTGACCAGGCTGGCCTTGAACTTCTGACCTCAAATGATCTGCCTGCCTCAGCCTCCCAAAGTGCTGGGATTACAAGTGTTAGCTACCAAGCCTAGCCAAGCCTTTGTTATTTTATACACAGGTTGGCAAGTGCTACTGATCACCATGGAGTCTACTCTCCCAGTCTGGGCTCTGCAGCTGCACCCATACTGGAGCTGAAGCACTTCTTAAGCTGTTCTTATTCTTCACTCCTGGAGGACAGGCAGGGATTCTTGTCCTTGGCTTTGTAAGTTGCTACTTCTCATCAATGCATAGGTTTTGTGTGCTATCCTAGATGGGTCAGCTGAGGATCGAAGTTTACTAGTTGTGTTCGTTGAGAGTCCCAACACATAAAGTCATATCCTAGGCCTCCCTAAAGCATCTTAATTATGCATGTAGTCCCAGCCCTTCTTACACCTTTATTAGCCTATGAACCTAGAATTTGGTTCATGTCTGTTCAATCCTGGTTCCAGTCCCATATACCCCTTTCTGTTTATCTATGTCAGGAGAAGGGAAGTTAGTGGCAGGACCATCTCTGAAGAACTCACAAGACATTCACAACAGCATTGTAGGTTGGACTTTCCTTTTTCCCTAATCAGGAGATAAAAATAAGTGTTTGAATGGGAATGTCAATAAACACAGGGGTCAGAAGTTTGACTTAGATGCTCAACTATTAAGGCAATGAAGATAAATGTCTCAGCATCACAAATGTATTGAACACTCATCCACCTACCAGAGGGAGTTCCACCCAGTCATAAGCCATTTTAAAGACTTGTATCCCAAAGGAGAAACCAAGAAATTGATGTATTTTTTACAAACCATGGACAGAGGGATGAGATTTTAATTGATGCTTTGCTTTGTCCTTTTGGTTCTCTATTCTGACTGCCTAGTGATGAAGGATCCTTAGTTTTGGTCTGTTGAGGAAAGTGTCTCACTCTAATAGCAATAATGATCAGAACACCAGAAATGTGGACTGCTCAAAGCAGCACTTTGGATCACATTCCCCAGTTCTTGGGGCTTATAGTTGACTAGCCCTCTTCTTGCTTCCAAGTTTACAAAACTGCTGGTAGCCAAAGTGAAAAAGCAGAACCTCACATTCTTTTCTTAGTGAGCACATTGGGTAGTGTGTCTTTACTCAGACTCTTTCTGCCTTCTACCCCCAACAAAACATTGGGAGGTGCAACATGTTGCTAATACCTCCATTGCAGAGCAAACATCTCCATCCCTCATCTCGTGCACACATATCAACACACCACACTGTAGATAATCAAACAACTCTAAACCCATACTTATGCAAGTAACACATTACCTTAAGGGGGATCCAAATTCTGAAGTCTTCTCCTAGTTCTACTTTCACAGAATGGAGGGGTATGATGTTAGGTGCAAATGGAAAAACGAAACCTGGCTCACTGTTTAGGTTTGCAAGAATGTGTTTACTCCTTTCCTGGCCCAGCAGCCACAGAGTGCTCTGTTGATGCCTACAGACTCTGAAGAAGTAGATGCCCATCAGATTTAATAAAATAAGAGGAACATAATAGAAATTATTTCTGCTTTGAGTATCACAGGACTCCAATAATTTTTTAAAATTCGAAACACAACTATTTATTAAAAGAACGAAACATGATTACTAATGATTTTTAGGTTAAAGATGAGGTACAGTTTAGAACAATACCTAAAGAAATTCCTAGAATCAACCTAAATACCCATCAATGAAATTGTGGTGCATATACACTATGGGATACTATGCAGCTATAAAAAGGAAAGAGATCATGTTTTTTTGCAGGAACATAGATAGAACTGGAGGCCATTATTCTTAGCACACTAACACAAGGACAGAAAACCAAATACCACATCTTCTCACTTATAAGTGGGAGCTAAATGATGCAAACACATGGACATATAGAGGGGAACAATAGACACTGGGGCCCATCAGAGGGTGAAGGGTGAAAGGAGGAAGAGGATCATGAAAAATAACTAAGGCGTTCTAGGCTTAATAGCTAGGTGATGAAACAATCTATACAACAGACCCCCATGATACAAATTTATCTATATAACAAACCTACACATGTGCTCCTGAACTTAAAAGTTAAGAAAAAAGAAATTCCAACACAGGGATAAGCAAGTTCCTTACTCATTAGTCCTTGTCTGGTATTAATCATCCTGGTTTCTCCTAAACTGGAGTATGACATTGCTCATCTCAATTAGACCCTCTAACGTTAGAGTAAATGATTACTGGGCCATATAGATAGATCCAGAAGAGTAGAGAGCAATTTGCTATTAAAAGCCTTTGCTGCAAGTTGCTTTCAAATTTTCATTGCTTTCTTTCCCTAACTAGCACATGAATACGTCCCTCACATGACTGAAAAGGCAATTGAAGACCTTACTATCCTTCCTGAATCCTCTAAAGTTAGCTCTTTCTTACTTTCTCTTTTATACCAGTTACACGACCCTTCTCCCATAAACAGCATGAATGGCCTGGTTACCTTCGTTCCACACAGAAATGGCTCCTCCTTAAGTGCTGTGGAAACTTCCCCCTTGCTCTCCAGCACTCTGTTAATATTAGCAAGTGGTCTCCATAACAACTTCTACTTCACAACCAAGATATAAGACTGTCTTCTTCTTCGAAGGGATCAAATCCACTTTTTGCGATTTCATATTTTTCAGAACATGATTTTAACCTACAGGGTTGCTGTTTCACCAATCCAAATGTCTGGCAAAACTGAGCAAACTTACGTTGTTTAGTTTTATATGTACATTATATACCATATATATGTGTAGGCTGGGATAAGAAGTGAACAGTATATTTTCAAAAACACCCTAAAATTTTAATAAAAATAGTCTCCAGCCATATTTCTGTGGGCTATCTTTGTTAATGTATGATTCTAACTGGGCAGTACTGGATCTTAGTTTCCTCGTTCATACAATGAGGGGCTTGGACTAGATGGGTGGTTTTCAAACAGTGTCTCTAGAGTGACAGGATTTTACACTCATATTTTCAGTGGCTACAGAGTGTGGGGTAGAGGGATCTGGGGAGCTGAGTGAGCAGAAGTCATAGCTTCACATCCCTACTTCACAGAGGAAATCTACTTTTTATGTGTTTTATACATGAAGTTTCTAAGTAAGATTTAATAAAATTAAATGCTTGCAGCTTAACCATTTCTTTGGAAACCACTGGCCTATGTCAGCTCCAAATTTTGTCATTCTTGCTCTAAGCTTTCAAGAAACTGATTAAAATTTTAGTCCCCATTATACCTCATTGGTATAGACCCTGTTAAGGTCAGAGCAAATTAGGGTGATGGAGTAGAGAATCAGGAAGCATTGGAGACCTGGATTTTAAGCAGCAACGCTTTAGAATCCTCAAAGAAATTCGGTCCATAAAATAGTGATGCTTACCTACTAAATATTTTTAGTTGTTGGGAAAAAGATAATCTTGTGCTGCTCAAGAAATCAACCCCAAACCCCCTTAGCGAACATTTTTACAGTTGTCAAATCTGAACACCAAGGATTTAAGGTGCTTCCAAGTGAGAATGCTTAAATTCGTCTGAAGCTTGAAGCATTCTTCTACCTAAGGGAAATACAGTGAAATGTCAATTATGTATTAGACAAAATTCCCCTGCCAATTAAAAATAAATAAATAAGTAAATAAATAAAAATAGAATTTTGGATGTTTGAGGGCGATTTTCCATGTGGTGATACAACAATCTGTTTGCTCAGCTAGCTCAGCCTTTTCATCCCTGGTTTCAACCTGAACACATGTGGCACTGCATCCCCCAGGCAGCCCACCTGGGGTCCTTTTGATCACCAATTGGCCCTTCACACTTGTTCGGCCCTCTATAGTAATAACTGAACCCTGACCTCTAGTGGCAGGAAAGAATTAGCAAGAAGAACAATGGGGTAGTATCTGAATTCCTAACTAAGGGAGGTTTCCTGTGGTCCATGGGTCCTATGTGACCCAGTTGCAGAGGCAGCTAATCTGGGAAACTAGTGACACACAACAGTGAGTAACCTGTAAAATTCCCAGTCTCAGGGACCTCAGATGTTACCATTCTGGCTCCACTGAGAAGGTGGAGGTATAATCCTAGCATGAGAAACTTTTTTTTCTAATCTAGTAGGACTGACCCACATGGGACTAAAGGATAGGAGTTGAGGATAGACGGGAAAGAAAACATATTCATCATAAACCAACCTTATATACAAGGCAATGAAATTTGGTTGATAATTTTAGAATGAAAAAAATTTCCTTCTTACGGGGACATAAAACTTCATTGGAAAAAATAGGACCTGTTTCTGGTAACAGCATAAATAATTCCCACAAAGATAATGTTGAACAGAAAGAGATACAAAGAATATATGCAAAATTCTGATCATACCAGGTTCAAATCTAATCTCTGGTGATAGAGGTCAGGATCATGATTAAAGGGTGTATTGACTGCAAGAGGACATGAGAGAGCTTGCAGGGAGAATGGAAATGTCTTTTGTCTTGACCTGGTGTTAATTCCACAGGTATATGCATATGTGAAAATTCCTCAAGCTGCACATGTAAGATTTGTGCACTTTGATGTATGTAAATTATGCTTTAACCAAAAAAAAAAAAAAAAAAAAATCAAATTAATACAATAGTTCCTGCTTATCCACAGTTTTGCTTTCTATAGTTTCAGTTACCTGAGGTCAACTCTAGTCTGAAAATATTAAATGGAAAATTCCAGAAATAAACAATTCATAAATTTTAAATTGTACAGCACACCTTTCTGAGTATTGTGATGAAAGTGCTGTCCTTCTCTGTCCTGCATGGAATGTGAATCATCCCTTTGTCCAGTGTATCCACGCTGTGGACACTAGCCATCCTTAGTCACTTAGTAGTCATCTCGGTTATCAGATAAGCAGATCACAAGAAGAAGAAAGGTGAGTACAGTAAAATAAGATATTTTGAGAGAAAGAGGAAGAGAGAGAAAGAGAGCGGGAGGGAGGGAGAGATCATATTTTAACTTTTATTACAGTATGTTGTTATCATTGTTCTATTTTATTATTAGTTGGTGTTAATCTCTTACTGTGTCTAATTTATAAATTAAACTTTACCATAGGTACATATGTATAGAAAAAAACATACAGGGTTTGGTACCACCCAAGGTTTCAGGCATCCACTGGGTATCTTGAAATGTATTCCCTGCAGATAAGGGGGGTGTACTCTAAAAACGTACCTGGCACATAGTTTGAACTTTCTAAATATTAATGAAATGAATGAATTAAGTGATATTTCAGCCCCATATTATCACCAAAAGAAAACGACTGGTGCCCGGTGTGGTGGCTCACACTTGTAATCCCTGCACTTTGGGAGGCCAAGGTGGGTGGATCACGAGGTCATGAGTTCGAGACCAGCCTGACTAACATGGTGAAACCCCATCTCTACTAAAAATACAAAAATTAGCCAGGCGTGATGGCAGGTGCCTGTAATCCCAGCTACCCACAAGGCCGGGGCAGGAGAATCGCTTGAACCTGGGAGGCAGAGGTTTCAGTGAGCTGAGATCGTGCCATTGCACTCCAGCCTGGGCGACAGAGCGAGATTCAGTTTAAAAAAAGAAAAAAAAAAGTGACTGGTTTAGAGAAGAAATAGGACAAAGAGAAAGAGAAGAAAAAGGAAAAGAAAGACAACAGTCTTTTAGAAACAAGATATGGCAGAAGGTCAGGAGAAGAGAATAAAGAGGACAAAACATGAAAAGAGAAGGAGAAAGCTGGACCCACGTGAGAATAGAAATGCTTTTCTCACACTGTTGCTTTTCCCTATGATTGCCTGTGAAAACTATTCTCTATTTAAAAATAGCCTTTTAGCTCTTAGGAAAGATTTAGTCTTTTTTTAAGGTTTAATTTCAAATTTTCTTTCAAAAATATTTCTTCATAGAATTTTCATTTTGTGTTTGTTGTTGTTGTTGTTGTTGTTGTTGTTGTTGTTGTTGTTGTTGTTTGAGACGGAGTCTCGCTCTGTCGCCCAGGCTGGAGTGCGGTGGCCAGATCTCAGCTCACTGCAAGCTCCGCCTCCCGGGTTCAGGCCATTCTCCTGCCTCAGCCTCCCGAGTAGCTGGGACTATAGGCGCCCGCCACCTCGCCCGGCTAGTTTTTTGTATATTTTAGTAGAGACGGGGTTTCATTGTGTTAGCCAGGATGGTCTCCATCTCCTGACCTCGTGATCCGCCCGTCTCGGCCTCCCAAAGTGCTGGGATTACAGGCTTGAGCCACCGTGCCCAGCCTCATTTTGTATTTTTTACAGGAATGACTCAAGTTGTAGCTTTACACTTTGAGCCATAAGTTGTCTCAATTGTCTGTGAAATATATGAGCCATTACCTGAAAGATCATCTATTGAGCACATATTTATTGAATACCCAACACGTGCCAGACCCCATGCTGGCTGCCAGGAATACAACAGGGAACAAAGTGGACCGAAACCCTGCCTGCCTGATGCTGCCACTCTTAGTTTCCTGTATTTATTCTTTAAAGACACTGGCATATCTAATTCACAATATCTAACAGCTGTCTTAGAAGCCATCATATCCCTCTTAGCTGTTTTGTTTTTGTTGGTGTTAGTTTTAATTAAAGTTAGGTGTTATTTTGTTTGTTTGGTGATTGGATATAGAGGTAATAATAATAAAGCAAGAACACTTCTGGAATATATAGGTTAACTATTTTTTTTTTTGAGACGGAGTCTGGCTCAGTCGCCCAGGCTGGAGTGCAGTGGCCGGATCTCAGCTCACTGCAAGCTCCACCTCCCGGGTTTACGCCATTCTCCTGCCTCAGCCTCCGGAGTAGCTGGGACTACAGGCGCCCGCCACCTCGCCCGGCTAGTATTTTTTTTTGTATTTTTTAGTAGAGACGGGGTTTCACCGTGTTAGCCAGGATGGTCTCGATCTCCTGACCTCGTGATCCACCCGTCTCGGCCTCCCAAAGTGCTGGGATTACAGGCTTGAGCCACCGCGCCCGGCCAACAATTCTTTTTCCAGTTGTCAAGCTGTCCTTAGTATTCTGGCTCTTGCTTTTCTCACACTATAGCCAGAGTGACCCACGAGGAGTGAAGTTATGACTCGAGCTCTGCAGCCTGAGCAATAACTTCTTATACTGAACAGGATGACATGAAGCAATAAGCTGGACACTGGATGTGGGCTGCAATACTCACCCCTGCCTCCAACTGTCAATAATTAATAGCCATACAAAGTCTTGAAGACCTTCAGTGACAGTCTCCTTCCTAGTATGATGCAAATAATAAATATAACAATAGCAAACCCTTGTTTATCATATGTTATTATTGTTTTAAGATATATATATATATATATATATATATATTTAATTTACAACAATCCCATATAAAGTGGGTACAGATGGGGAAACTGAGACACAGAAAGTGGAAAAACCAGAATTTGACCAAGCAGTCTGGATCCAAAGTCAGCTTTCTTCGTATAACCTTATCAATCAAGAAGATTTTCATAATTTTATAAAATCAATGTGTACAGGACAGAGAACAGGGGATTGCTTGGGATTTAGACTTCTCCACTATCACTTACTAACTCTGTTGACCTTAATCACCTGACCTCTTTGGATCTCAGTTTCCACATTTTACTTTATTTTATATTTTATTTTTTGAGACGAAGTCTCACTCTTGTTGACCAGGCTGGAGTGCAATGGTGCCATCTTGGCTCACTGCAACATCCGCCTCCCAGGTTCAAGCAATTCTCCTGCCTCAGCCTCCCCAGTAGCTGGGATTACAGGCGCATGCCACCACGCCTGGCTAATTTTTTTGTATTTTTAGTAGAGACAGGGTTTCACCATGTTGGCCAGGCTGGTCTCAAACTTCTGACTTCAAGTGATCCGCCCACCTCCGCCTCCCACAGTGCTAGAATTATAGGTGTGAGCCACCACATGTGGCCTAGTATCCACATTTTAAAATTGAAGGTGTTGGTCACTTCCCGCCTTTAATACCCTTGAGCTTGAGGAGCTTACATTTCAAGATGCCCTTAAATGTCATTCAGCAGTGATTTTACCTAGATGATGGAATAATCTGGAGAGTTTTGAAAATATATAGAATCCAGAGCCTCATCCCAGATAAACTGAAACCAATTTTCCAGGGGTAAGGCCACAGATTTTTGTTGTTTAAGTCTACCCAAAGGATTCTGATATGTTTTAGAACCATTGAATTAGTTCAACTTCTCTCAGTGCTTGTGTCCTCTCCATATCATTTTTTTCTTAGAAAAAATGTTAAACATACAAAAAAGTGGAGAGAATATGATAATAAACCCATCACCTAGCTTCAACAATTATTGACTCATGACCAATCCTATTTCATTTTTATTCCCACCCACTTCATAGATTTCTTGGCAGGTGATGGTAAACCTGTTTCCCTTAAATACCTCCAAAGTTGGAGGCCTTACTACCTCCGGAGACAGCTGGTATCAGTTAGAGTCCTTTGAACTGAAAATGACAAAAAACCCAACCCAACTGTAGTTTAATTAAGAGAGACCACCCTTTGGAATGATACTAAGGTATTTCATACTCTTCAAGAAAGAACTGAGTGACAGAGTTGTGGGAGAATAAGAGGATTGTGAGATGCAGGAATATCTGGAATTCAGAACTCAATGCTTTTCTCTCTGTCTTCCATCTCTCTCTTTTCTCCTCTTCTCTCCTCCTCTTCTCCCTTCCCCTTTCCTCTCCTCCCCTCCACTCTACTCACTTTCTACTTTTGATAAGAAACTCTTCTCTAGTTTTGCCTCTTAGAGCTTCAGCCACAGGCAGCGCGACTGTTCTTCACTCCCAAATCCCATAATCCCAGGGACAGGGCTCTTTGGTCTGACCTGGGTCAGGCACAATCTACTGTGTATTCCTGTAATAGCCATGATGGTGTGGAAAGTTATTCGCCAGAAGTTGGAGTGGAGGAGATAGATATTCTGGCACCCATCATGTGTCCAATCCATCGTATTTTTAGATCTCACTGACTATTGAAAATGTCTTTCTTGTAGAAGACCAATTCCTCCCTCTGTCAACCTCCACCTCTAGGTTTCTACTCCACTCTGGAAACACACAGACCCTGTCTCTCTTTTCATGTGATTTGAAAACAACTATGAAATTCCCATTTAATCTTCTCCCCCCTAGGCTAAACAGCCCTGGTTCCTTCAACACTTCCTGGCCTAACATGATTTTGAGCCCTTTCTTCGTCCTGGTCATTCTTGTCTGGATGGGATCCAGTTTGTCACTTAAAAATTGGCACCCATACTGAAGGCAATAAATATTCCAGATGTGGATAGGCCTGCAGAGCCAGGAGCAGGACTAAGCAAGCCCCATACACCACACACATGTGCACATGTACATTGTGGATACAACATTGTGTCAGCACCACTCCAGCCTGCACTCCTCCTCTGGAACCCTGAAATTCTCAGCTCAGGCCAGGTTTGCAGTCAGCTAAATCCCAGCTCTCTTCATGGGAATGGCTGTTAATCCAGCAACCCCTCCTTTTCTTCAATATTTTCCTTGAACTCAAAATATTGATTCAAGGTTTTAAATCTATCTTGTTAATTTGGCCCGATTATTCCAGGCCATCAGAACCTTTTGAAATCTTTATTTTGCTCTCTCAAATATTAGTTGTCCTTCTCAGTTCTGTCAGCTGCAAGTGTGAGAAGCAGGCCTTCTTTGTCTTCAAGTCATTGGTAAATGGTTAAAGAGAACCAGTCAGAACCCCAGGACACAGGAACATACTGTTAAAGACTTCCTTCTTATTAATGTGGCACCATTAATCAGCTTCTTTTGCTATGATGATTCGTCACTGTACGGAACTACAAGTCCACAATTCCTTATTTACAGTTCTAAAATTTTAAAATAAAGAAATTAAATTAAAAATCCCTCTCTTCAACAAAATACTAGAAAATCAAACCAACAGCACATTTAAAGGGTTATATGTGATGACCAAGTGGGACTTATCCCAGGAATCCAAGAGTGGTTCAACATGAAAAATAATGAAGGTAACACACTACAAAAAAAAGGGAAGAACATCTCAATTTTTTGCAGAAAACATTCAACAAAATCCAACACCTTTCCAGGATTAAAATCTCTCAGAAAACGAGGAATAGACGATAACTTTGAAACATAATAAAGAGTGTTTATTTTTAAAAACCCACAGCTAATATCATATTCAATGGTGACAGACTGAAAAACCTCCCTTCTAAAATCAGGATGCTTGTTTTAACCAGTATTATTCAGTATTGTACTTAAAGTTCTAGTCAGAGCAACTAGATAAAAAAAGAAATAAAAGACATCCAAACTGGAAAGAAATAAATTAAATTACCTTTATTTGCAGATGAGACAGTCCTATATATAGAAAATTCCAAAGGATCTATAAAAAAGCTGCTGAAGCTAGTAAATTCAACAAAACTGCAGAAATGTAATACCAACACATATTTAAAAAGTTGTTTCTGTATACCAACAATGAACAATCTAAAAAGAACATTAAGAAAATAATTACATTTATAATAGTGTCAAGAATAAAATATATAGGATAATTTAACCAAGGAGGAGAAGGGCTTGTATGCTGAAAATGATGGAACGTTGATGAAAGAAAGTAAAGACTTAAATACATGTGAATACATCTACGTTCATGGATTAGAAGATGTAATATCATTAACATGGCAACACTACCAAGTGCTCTACAGATTTAATACAATCCCTATCAAAATTCCAGGAATTTTTGTTTGTTTGTTTCATTGGTTGTTTTTGTTTTTGTTTGCAGCAATGGAAAAGCTGGTCCTCAGATTTATATAAAATTCCAGGGAGCCCTGAATAGCCAAAACAATCTTTTAAAATGAAGAACAAAGTTGGAAGACTCACCTTTCCCAATTTCAAAATTTATTACAAAGCTATAGTAATCAAAACAGTGTGGTGCTGGCATAAATATAGACATATAGACAAATGAAATAGAATTAAGAGTCTAGAAATAAACCGATACATCTATGCCAATTAATTTTTGATGAGTGCCAATTACAGTCAATGGGGAAGGAATAGTCTTTTCAACAGATGGGACAGGCATCACTGTGATTTCCATGTGCAAAAGAGTGAAATTGGACCCCTTTCTCATGCCATATATAAAAGTTTACTCAAACGGGATCAACAACATAAATATAAGTACTAAACCCTAAACCTTTCAGAATAAAACCTAAGAGTTAATCTTCATGATTTTGGACTTGACAATGAATTTTTGGATATGATACAAAAGTCTAAATGGCAAAAAAATAGGTAAATTGGCCTTTATCAAAATTAAAACATTTGTGCATCAAAGGATATTATCAAGAAAGTGAAAAGACAAACTACAGAATGGGAGAAAATATTTGCAAGTCATAAATATGATAAGGGTCTAGTCTCTAGAATATACAAAAACTCTTACAACTCAACAAAAACAAAAACCCAATTAAAAAATGGGCAAAGGATTTGAATAAACATTTTTGAAAGAAGATATACAAATGGCCAAGAAGCATTAGTCATTGGAGAAATGCAAAGGAAAACCACAATGAGATACCACTTTACACCCACTAGGATGGCAATAATAAATTTTAAAAAACACATCAACAAGTGTTGGTGAGGATACATACCTCTTGCCCCACACATGCATAAGACCCTCCATTATCAACATTCCCTCCAGACTGGTACATTTGTTATGATTGAATGAATACATGACACATCATAATCAACCAAAATCCTTAGCTTACACAGGGTTCACTGTTGGTGTTATATATTCTTTGGGTTTGGGCAAATGTATGGTAACATGTATCTGCCATTATAGTATCATCCAGAGTATTTTCACTACCCTAAAATCCTTGGTGCTCTGCTTATTCATGGCTTCTCTCCCCCACACCCTAACCCCTGACCACTACTAATCTTTTTACTGTCTCCATCGTTCTGTTGTTTCCAGAATGGCACATAGTTGGAATGCCATACAGTATGTAATCTTTTCAGGCTGGCTTTTTTCACTTAGTAATATGCATTTGAGGATCTGCCATATCTTTTTCTGGCTTAAAAACATACAGCTCATTTCTTTTTATCAATAAATAACATTGCCTTTTTCTGGATGTACCACACTTTATTTATTCATTCACCTACTGAAGGACATTTTAGTTATTTCTAAGTTTTGACAATTTTAAATAAAGCTGCTATAAACACCTGTGTGAAGGTTTTTGTGTAGACATATGTGTTCACCTCCTTTGACGAAATAGCAGGGAGTAAAATTGCTAAATCATATGGTAAGAGTTTGTTTATTTTGTAATAAACTGCCAATCTTACAAAAATACAAAGGATCAATTATACGTCAACAATTTGGATAACTTTGAAGAAATGGATAAATTCTTAGGAGTGCACCACCTGGCAAGACCTAATCATAAAGAAATGAAAACATCTAATATCTAAGTAGACAAATAACATGTAAGGAGATTGAATCAGTGATCAAAACCTGCCAACAAAGAAAATCCCCAAATTAATGGTTTCACAAGTGAGGTCGACCAAGAATTTAATGAAGAATTAATGCTAATCTTTCTCAGACTCTTCCAAAAAACTGAAGATGAGGGAACACTTTCAAGCTAATTTTACAAGGCCAGCTTTAAACTTATAGCAAAGACATATAAGGATATTATAAGAAAAGAAAATTATAGGCTGATATCCTTGATGAACAAAGATGCAAAAATCCTCAACAAAGTACTAGCAAACCAAATTCAACAGCACATTGGAAAGATAATATGCCATGATCAAGTGTGTTTATCCCTGGGATGCAAGACTAGTTAAACAGATGCAAATTAATAAATCTGACATACCACATTAACAGAATGAAGGATAAAAACTGTATAATCTTCTCAAAATATACAGAAAAAACATTTGACACAATTTGGTATCCTTTTATGATAAAAAAAAACTTTCAACATATTAGGTAAGAAAAAATATACCTCAACATAACGAAGGTCATATATGATAAGGCCATAGCTAACATCATACTCAACAGTGAGAAGCTAAAAGGACTTCTGCTAAGATCGGGAATAAGACAAGTATGCCCACTCTTGCTACTACTATTCAATATAGTACTGGATGCCCTACCTAGATCAATCAGTCAAGAAAAAGAAATAAAATACATCTAAATTGAAAAGGAAGAAGTTAAATGGTTTCTGTTTGTAGATGACATGATCCTGCATTTAGAAAACCCTACAGATTCCACCAAAAATTGTTAGAAGTAATGAGCAAATTCAGTAACATTGTATGATACAAAATTAACACACAAAAATCAGCTGCATTTCTATATAGTAACAATACACTACCTCCAAAATAAATTAAGAAAACAATGCCATTTACAATAGCATGGAAAAAATAAAATACTTAGAAATAAATTTAACCTAGGAGGTGAAAGATTTACATACTAAAACCTATAAGACATCGATTAAAGAAATTGAAGAAGATAAAAAATAAATGGAAATATATTCTGTGTTCAGGGATTGGAAGAATTAATATTAAAATGTTCACAATACCCAAAGCAATCTACAGATTTATTGAATCCCTATCAAAATTTTGATGACATTTTTCATTGGAATAGATAAAACAATCCTAAAATGCATATGCAACCACACACACACACACACACACACACACACACACACACCCTGACCAGAAAGAGAAACAAAACTGGAGACCTCACACTTCTTGATTTTATGCTACATTACAAAATTATAGTAATCAAAACTGTATGGTACTGACATTAAAACATATGACACAAAAACCAATAGAACAGAATAGAGAGCTCAGAAATAAGTCCAGACATATATGGTAATCTAATCTTTACAAGTGCACCAAGAATACACTATGGAGAAAGGACAGTTTCTTCAATAAATACCATTGGGAAAATTGGATATCCATATCCATAGGTGCAAGAAAAAAATTGGATCATTGTCTTATACCATAAAAAATTAATGCAAAATGATTAGAGACTTAAATGTAAGATCTGAATCCATAAAATTTCTAGAAGAAAACAAAGGGAGAAAGCTTATTGACATTGATCTCAGTAGTAAATTTTGGATATGACACCAAAAGCACAGGCAAAAAAAAAACAAAAACAAAAACAAAAAAAACCACAAACAAGGGGGACTACATCAAACTAAAAAACGTCTGCACACCAAAGGAAAATATCAACAAAATCAACAAAAGTAAAAACAACTTGCAATTGGAATAAAATATTTGCAAACCATAAAACTGATAAGGGCAAAAGAAACTACGATCAGAGTGAACAGGCAACCTACAGAATGGGAGAACATTTTTGCAATTTACTTATTTGACAAAGGGCTAATATCTAGAACCTACAAAGAACTCAAACAAATTTACAAGAAAAAAACAACCCCATCAAAAAGTGGCCAGAGGATATGAACAGACATTTCTCAAAAGAAGACATGCATACAGCCAACAGACACATGAAAAAATGCTCGTCATCACTGGCTATCAGAGAAATGCAAATCAAAACCACAATGAGATACCATCTCACACCAGTTAGAATGGCAATCATTCAAAAGTCAGGAAACAACAGGTGCTGGAGAGGATGTGGAGAAATAGGAACACTTTTACACTGTTGGTGGGATTGTAAACTAGTTCAACCATTATGGAAAACAATATGGCAATTCCTCAAGGATCTAGAACTAGAAGTACCATATGACCCAGCCATCCCATTACTAGGCATATACCCAAAGGATTATAAATCATGCTGCTATAAAGACACATGCACATGTATGTTCATTGCGGCACTATTCACAATAGCAAAGACTTGGAATCAACCCAAATGTCCATCTGTGACAGACTGGATTAAGAAAATGTGGCACATATACACCATGGAATACTATGCAGCCATAAAAAAGGATGAGTTTGCGTCCTTTGTAGGGACATGGATGCAGCTGGAAACCATCATTCTCAGCAAACTATCACAAGAACAGAAAACCAAACACTGCATGTTCTCACTCATAGGTAGGAACTGAACAATGAGATCACTTGGACTCGGGAAGGGGAACATCACACACCGGGGCCTATTATGGGGAGGGGGCAGGGGGGAGGGATTGCATCAGGAATTATACCTGATGTAAATGACAAGTTGATGGGTGCTGACGAGTTGATGGGTGCAGCACACCAACATGGCACAAGTATACATATGTAACAAACCTGCACATTATGCACATGTACCCTAGAACTTAAAGTATAATAATAATAAAAAAAAAAAACTGATGAGAGGTTAATGTCCAAGTAGATAAGGAACTCACACAACTCAATAGCAAGCAAAAACAAAAACAAGTAACCCAATGCGAAAAATGGGCAAATGATCTGAATAGATATTTTTCCGAAGACATACATCGAGCCAAAAGATATATGAAAAGATGCTCAGCAATCCTAATCAATCAGGAAATGCAAATCAAAATCACAATGAGGCATCACCTCATATGTTAGGGTAGCTATTATGAAAAAGGCTGTAGATAAGTACTGGCAAAGGGATAGAGAAAAGAGAGGAGAGAGCCCTATACACTGTTAGTGGGAATATAAATTGGTACTATGGAAAACAGTATGGAGATTCCTGCACTCCCATATTAATTGCAGTGTTACTCACAATACTCAAGATATGGAAACAACCTAAGTGCTCATCAATAGGTGAATGGATAAAGAAAATGTGGTATGTATACACAATAGGATACTAGTCTGTCTTTAAAAAGAAGGAAATTCTGCTATTTGGAACAACATGGATGAACCTGGAGAACATTATGCTGAGTAAAATTGGTCAGACACAGAAAGACAAATACTGTATGATCTCATTTATCTATGAAATGTAAAAAAGTTGAACTTACAGAGTGGGCTGGTGGTTTCCAGAAGCTGGAGGTGGGAAAAATGGGGAGATATTGGTCAAAGATTATAAACTTTTGGTTATAAGAGGAATAAGCTCTGAGGATCGAATGTACAGCATTGTGACTATGGTTAGTAACTATATTGTTTACTTGAAATTTGATAAGAGAGCAGATTTTAAGTGTCCTCACCACGCACATGCACATAGTAACTGTGGGTGGTGATGATGCAGTAATTGATTGTGGTAATTATACATGATGTATATGTATATCAAATCACCATATTATACAACTCGAATACAGATAATTTTGTATGTCAATTAAATACTTTAAAATTTTTAAAAAAGAAACTATTAAACTGCCTTCCAAAGTGGCTGTATTATGTTGCATTCCCACCAGCAATGAATGAGGGTTCCTGCTCCTCCACATCCTCATCATCATTTGGTGTCAGTGTTCCAGATTTTTGCCATTCTAATAGATATATAATGATACCTTGTTGTTTTAATTTGTATTTCTCTGATGATAAATAATGTGTAGCATCTTTTCATATGCTTATGTGCCATATGTATATCTGTGGCTTGTCCTCTCTTTCTCTTGACATTGTCTTTTGGAGAGAAATTTTAATTCAGTTCTTTCATAGATTGTGCCTTTGGTTTTGTATCTAGAAAGCCATCACCATATCCAAGGTCATATAGGTTTTCTCCTATGTTAAATTCTAGTTTTACAGGTTTGCATTTTACATACAGGGCTATGATCCATGAGTTACTTTATGTGAAAGATGTAAGATCTGTTTCTAGATTCATTGTTTTGCATGTGGATGTCCAGTTGTTCCAACATCATTTGTGAAAAGACTCTTTGCTTCATTGTATTGCTTTTGCTCCTTTGTCAAAGACCAGTTGGCTATATTATGTGAGGCTATTTTTGGGATCTCTATTCTGTTCCATTATTTATTTGTCTATTCTTTTGCCAATACCATGCTGTCTTGATTAGTGTAGCTTTATGGTAAGTCTTGATTAGTGTAGCTTTATGGTAAGTCTTGATATCAGCTAGTGTTGGTCCTCTAAATTTTGTTCTTCCCTTTCAATATTGTGTTGTTTATTCTAGGTCTTTTACCTCTTCAATATAAACTTTAGAATCAGTCTGTAAATATTCACAAAATAACTTGCTTGGATTTTGATTGGGATTGCATTGGATCTGTAGATCAAATTGGGAAGGCCTCACATCTTGACAATATTGAGTCTTCCTGTCCATGAACATGGAATATCTTTTCATTTGCTTACTTATTTAATTTTGTTCATTGGAGTTATGTAGGCTTTTTCATATATATCTTAATATATTTTGTTAGATTTATACCTAAATATTTCATTTTGTAAGGTGCTAATGTAAATGGTATTGTGTTTTTCATTTCAAATTCCACTTGTTCCTTGCTGGCGTATAAGAAAGGAATTGACTTTTGTATGTATGTTAACCTTGTATTCTGCAGCTCTGCAATAATTGCTTATTAGTTCCAGGATTTTTTTTTTCATTTTTAAGATATGGGATTTCACAATGTTGCCCAGGTTGGTGTGCAGTGGCTTTTTCCAGATGCAATTGTACTGCACTACAGCCTTGAACTCCTGGCCTCAAATGATCTTTCCACCTCACCCTCTTGAGTAGCTGGGACTACAGACACATACCACCATGTTTGACTTCAGTTCCAAGAGTTTTTTTGTCAGTCTTTTTGGGTTTTCTACATAGACAATCATGCCATCTGTGAATAAAGACAGTTTTATTTTTCCTTCCCAATCTGTATACCTTTCATTTCCTTTTCTTATAGTATTGCATTAGCTAGGAATTCCAGTACAATGTTGAAAAGGAATGGTGAGAAAAAACATCCGTGCCTTGTTACTGATTTTAGTGAGAAAATTTTGAATTTCTTGCCATTCAGTATGATGTTAGCTGTACGTTTTTGTACCATGCTGTTTTCATTAGCTTGTGAGCTCTTAACCAGGGCTCCATAACCCCAGGTGAATCCCCTGAAACTTGGATTTCTGGGGAGGATAGGTCTATTGCTTGTGATAGATTTTCAAATGCCATGTTAACTTAAAAAAAAAAAAAAAAAAGAATCACATAAATTGTAAAAGAGAATAACAGAATCTAAATATGCAGAAATTTTAATTACCAAGAAGTTTTGGGCTTCATTTTTCGAAGAAATGGCAAATACCAAGTGAACAAATTCTTACTAAGGTTTCATTCAAAAAAGCAGTACACCTGACTCTGCTTTTTCACCTTGTGGGCCAGCATCACCACAGGGAGCATTAGGAAGCATCCTGGACCCCTGGCTCCAGGTGTTTCGGGTTGAGATTTTGTTATCCAGATAACACTTAAGATAGTCACACTTTTTAAAAAAAGAATAAGTGAGGCCAGTATAAACACTGGTTGCTAAGTCTCCTCTACAAGGTGTAATTGGATATTTATCAATTTCGTACTTCTGAGACTCATGGAGAATAGGAGCTGAGGAAAGCTACATTCATAGGAACGTAGACATCCATTTTCAAGGGGGTAATGGGATTTACATAGCTTTTGGCTCTAAATCTCCCCATTTCAATGTATTTGAATATAGATATTCCCAAGTTTCTTGTGCTGATGAAATGAATGTACTAGAAGCCTGTTGTATATTCATTGCTTGTCATGAGTGATTGTACCCTCTGGATCTACTAAGATACCTGTGCAGTGAAAGAAAGGCTCAGGGGATTCCAGTAGATTAGTCCCAAGCTCTGTAATAATACGTTTTTCAAAAAGTCTTTTTGGCCATAGCTAAGTACATAAAATAGCTTTTTCTATCCTATTGACTATAATCCCAAGGCTTTGGGAATTTTACTTTTACAACATAAAGAGAACAGTTAGTTACAACTTATACAAGCAACCCAGCAAGCCAAAATAAGAACAAAAACTCAGGTTCCATTTTTGTTTCATTAAAGTCAATAAAAACATTTCTTTGTCTCTTTGTTCCCCCTTCAAACAACAACAACAATTAAACCAGGTAAGTTCCTTACTGGAGTGTCACTGACATTGAAAGAAGTAGGATTATTTGTTACAGATCTGGTCCTCCAGTGAGTCTTGTCTAAACCTTATTAAGATAAAACCATGATTATGAAAGATTATTCAACAAATTTGAAGGAGGGTTTTATACTCAGGTAGAATAAGGTTATTTTATCCTTGTCCATGACCTTTCATATGGCCTAAATACAAGGTCAGTGAACAAAAAGGTCATTATTCTTCAGAATCCAAACATGCAGGTTCTGGTTTTACAGCTGAGATGCTAGTAAGGAAAATGAAAAGTCTTCTTTAGAACCACAGGCTTGATCTCCACCAGTGACCGTTAACAGTGTTCTCTTGCCCCTTGTGGGTGCCTCAAGACCTTGTCAACATCCAGAGCTGCTGGGCATTGATTCACCAATAATAATTTAGTAGCTAACATAGGCAGACTTATTATGGATTGTCAGAAACTAGAATTACCACACACAAATCCAAACCATCTGGCCTATAACAAAGTATGTCCTTCCATAGGTTTTATCTTGCTTTTTCAGTAATAAATTGTCCTATCACATTCCCAATAAAGTGCTGGAGAGAAAAGGTCAGGTGACCCTAAAGTCTCTGATTTAATTCAGTCTCTGCAGCTCCACATTTTATCACCATCTCCAAAGCAGAGGAGCATTTCTTTCTTTTCCTACTGGCCTGACAATCAGGAATGCTACTAGCTGAGTTATAGGAACCGTGGAAGCATTCGTCAAGCCCTGTTCACATGGGCAGGTGGCAGGAAGGAGAAAAGGGGGTGTAGGTAGTCCAGGAGAGTGGTTCCTAAACTTGACTTATTGCCAGAATCACATAAAGAACTTTTTAAAACACAGATTTCTTGAGCCTCAGAGCATGTACTTCAGTGAGTGTGGAGATTAGTTTCTGCTAAGGTAACACACCACCTGAACATCTCAGTGACTCACACAAACATGTGTGCTCATGTTTCATGAGAGTTGTGAGTCTGCTGCAGCTCTATTGGGCTTGCCTGGGCTTGACCTAGAAGCATGTGTATTCTTACTCCAGAAGCCAGGCTAAAGGAATATCCAGTAACTAGGGCATGCCGTTCTCATAACTAAGGGCAGAAGCTCAAAGGGATGCCAAGACAAACCATGCCAACACATCTAGGGTTTCTACATTGGTGTGGCATGCATCATGTCCACTTATAATTCATTGACTAAGGCAAACCTGTGGCCATGCCAGTGTTTATGAGGTGAGGACTAAACTACCTAAAGGGAAGCATGGCACATATGGCAAACCTGCATGTAGCCAGGGAGACAAATGATTGTGAACAAGTGATACAGCAATTACACTTAAGAATATATCATTTTAAGAGCTTCCTAGAAGATTATCATGAGTCCTCCATCCCCGCTGTTTCCTGGAAAAGGCATCTTCCTTTATGCACCTGATGTGACAACCGAGCATCCATTACTATAGACTTCAGCAGACAGGTTGAACTAAGTAATTGGTTAGTGCAGCTCAAACTCCCATTCCATCAACAGACATGTCTATCCAATGCATGATGAAGTCTGATGCTTCTGTAAGTCTTAGCAGTTTGTGCAAAGTACATTTATATCCTTAATCTCATGTCATCTTCATAACTATCTTATTCAATAGCTATTGTTATTCCCATTTTGAAAATGTCAAAACTGAGCCTTGGGGAGATGAAATGCCTTGATGGCAACACATATAGAAAAGAGTGGAGCTGGCTTGATCATTTATTTGTCCAAGTCCAGACCTTCTTCTTCTACAATGAATGTCCTGAAAGCCAACCCCTGGTATTGCCATCACTTCTTTTCTGAGGTACGTTTACACAGATATGGGGATTTGTAACATAAATTTTAACTAATTTACTTATTTGGCAAATGTTTTTTAAGCACTTACCACATCCCAGGCACTATTGTAGGCACCAGGGAAGTAACACAAACAAAACTGACAAAAGATTATAAGTAGGGGCTTATAATCTAGCCAAGAGAGATGAATGTTAAACAAGTAAACAAGTCAACCCGTGTCAAATGGCCACAATTGGAACATATGCCAGGTGAGGACAGTGCAATAAAAGAAAATGACAGATTTTTGGCATGGTCACAGTCAGCCATTGCTAGATATTACAAGAAGTAAATCCTTTTAAATAAATGAAGAAAGAATTATTAAACTGTTTTGGTTCTCAGGCTTCATCAGAGGACAAAATATTTCTAGAACATCCTTTAAATTACTCCCATGCTGCAAATATAAACAATAAACTCACACTGAATTTGATGGGGATAAATCATGTTTTTTTTTTTTTGACAGGTCTATTACTAAAATCCAATTCTTATTAAAATGATACATGTGGCCATTTGAGATTCTTTAGTTATTAGTAATAGTAAAAGTAAATTAAAATGAGCACATTTTTCTTCATCTGTAATGTTAGCTGATGATCTGGAAGGAACATCATTGGCTGCATTGCAACTGAACTTCAGAATTAAGAGCACCTATCACAATGATGAACAGGTATCCTGAAATGTCTCAGTTTTAATGAAGAAAATTCCCATAATCAGAATATTCCCTACTTGTGTATTTCTGTTGAAACTTCTCTTCCTTTGAGGAAAACTGAGGAAAGACCTTACTGTTGGAATCTCCTCTTATTCACTCATATAACAAATACAATTTGAGCAGCTATTGTATGCCAGGCACAGATCTAGGAACGAGGCATACAACAATAAACAAAACAGATAAAAATTTCTTGCTCTTATGGAGCTAATCATCCAGCTGGATGAAGACAGATTATTAACAAAATTCTTTGCTTGTTTGATGGAGGTTCGTGGGGTCTTAGGATGAAAAGTCCAGATGGGCCCTTGCCCTCAAGCCCTGAGGCCATACAGACGGGAAGCAGCTCAGTGTTTCAGCACACAGGCCTTTTTACCACTGACACAGTTGTTAGGTGTGGGCCCTGGGCACGTCCCTCACTGGCAAGTTGGTTGGGAGATATTGTACTTTAAGCCTTCTGGCTCCAACAGAATCATCTGTCAGGCAGTATTTCTGTCTAAACTCTCAAATGTGGTTATGGGCCATCTAAAGGGAGTGCGACATGATCAATCGTTGCAGAATAATTTGTTTGAAGAGGCATCATGAGCCACAGCTGGAAAGGAGCACATTAGGAGTGACAGGATCTTGGCAGTGACAGAGTCTGAGACTTTGCGTCTTGCTTTTCAACCAAACCAAGTGGGATGGCTGGGCATTCATTAGGAAGAAACATCCTTCCCTGTTTCAAGACTCTCTCATGACATCAACACCCCCAGCCCCCACCCAAAGACTGAAGAGGGTAACCCCAAGGTTTCAGTTGATCAAAAGTAGGCTTGAATGACTTTCATTACAGAAGTAAAATTTATTTTGAGAGTCCAAAAATGATATAATAAAATCATTACTAATTTGGGTGTTTACTTTATGAGTAGCTTCAAGCATTCAATAAAGAAAACACAAATGGAAGAAAATTCCTATAGGCACCTTTTGCTAAAAGTCAGCAAACTTTAACCAAGAGCTTGTTCTGTATATTATGTGCCTGAAGTCCAGCCATTAACTCGCTGAAAAAATAATAATGAAGAGGTTGGGGAACTGTCTTAGCAGCTGGTAATTTTACACTGCAGGCAAAAGGATCTTAGTATCCGGAACATCTGTGATATTCAACTGGACACAGTTATCAAATGCCTACTTTGTGCCATGCACCATGCCAAGACCTTTGCATGCCTAACCTTTCTGCCTCTCTGTAACCTTATGAATTAGTGCTGTCATGACATTTGACATCTAGGAAACTGAGATTCAGAGAATTTAAGTAACTTGCCCAAGTTCAGAGCTGGGATTCAAGTCCAGGTCTGTCTGACTCCAAAACCAATGTGCTCTTTTCACTGTTTCTAACTGACAAAAGTCCTGTTTTTGACTTGCAGCACCAAAGACCAAGAACCTAGCCACACTCCCTCCTGAGACAGTTCTTTATTAAAGACTAACAGGTAATGGTAACACACTGAGGGTGGGATTTCAGAGGATTTCACCTCTTTATCAAATACAATATTTTACTTTTAAAAATAAAGGGTGTATAGTTCGTTTTGTAATATAAGAGCATAACTTGCATTTCATAGTTATAGAGCAAAGTTCAGCACCCTGAAATCTACTCATTGTCTTTCCTGTCCTTTTTTGACCTTCCTCTTTCTGATGCTATCTTATCTAGGTTCAAGGAAACCCATGCATTGTTGTGAAGTGGTCTAATCTCTAAGGAATCAGTGGCTAAGGAAGACTTGGATTGCAAATGACAATTAATGTTCAAAATTTTCAGAAAGGGGCCACATTGAGAGGTTGAGAGGCTTCTCTTCCTGGAGGCCTTGGGAGAAAAAAGGACAAACATATATCCTAGTAACTCAGGAATTCCCCCAAGGGGCTGGACCAAATAATCCAAATTATCTGCAAAGTGGAGGTAACATTTCAAGTCCTAGGCCTGGTGTGAGGATTAAACAGAATAAGCCAGATAGAATAACCAATGTTATGCCTGACAACAGTTGGAGCTCAACTGATGCTACTTTCCTGTCATCAACCAATGGAGACTGAATGACATCCAAGAAGTCATTTCTAATGGAAGAGACTGTTTTAATATAGAGCCCTTTATCCTCACCCAGTTGTGTGGCTCAAAATTGCTTCAAATTGAATTTGATTTTAAACTTAATGTTCTTGGGTTAAAAGTTCGCACAAACTAAAGGAGGCCAAAGAGGAAACAGAGCAGGGCGTTTTATTACCTGCTTGTCTTTGTCTTGCAGATGGGCCTTGAAATTGCTTGGTTCTAATCCCAATTTCCAAGACTTTGTCATTTACTAAACACTCAGAAATTTCACTGGAGTAGGATTATTTTGTGTGTGAAAAACCTCAAAGCAAAAACGGTTCATATTTCCGAATACAGACCCCACTAGTAGTCAAAACAACACTTTGGATCGTACCAATTAGTTATTTACTTGAAGTTCCACATCTTCTTTCTATGACTATAGATAGTCTCTGGGGAGCATGACTTGTTTTTTTCCTTATGGTTATTATATTAGGTTACTCCAGTTAACGCACTACATCAGGAATGTTCCACTTGCTAAAGTTTTTGAGGATTTCTTCAATTCACTAACATATTCATTAGCTAAATGTGAAATCCTCTAGAGAGCTTTTGTCTTTCCCTTTCATATTCCTCCCTTGCATCTGAAGTGAAAATATATGCTCGATTAATAATAGCACTATCAAGTTCTTTGGGGATACCTGTAACTTTGCCAGAGAGGTGCTATCTGAGGGCTTACGTAGTTCAGCTTGACTTCTCAATATCTGTACAGCTCACAAAGGAACCATTCTGAGACAGCTTGCCCATCTGTGTGCATTTTCTCTGAAAAGAAAAGGATCAAGAGATGAAAGAGGAGAGGATGGAGGAAAAGAGAAGGCTCAGAGGTGAAAAAGGAAGACATGGAGACAGGGCAGACAATCAGAGTATCCCACACTCTGGAACTCCTCGTGGTATGGTACTGAATGGAATTGCTCCTGGCTTTACCTTGCAAACCATATCCTTCCCGAGCCCATGATAATCTGACAGGGATCAAAATTGTCTCTGAGTAGCAGAGGCCCCAGATTACTCACACAACATTCAGGAACATACAAAGGAAATTAGCTAGTTTATTTCTTTATACTTGATCTAATTTTTAATGAGCCTTCCACATGTTTGGGTAGCAAGAAAAAACCAACAACAACTAGATTTAGTCCAATTTAGTTTAAAGTTAGTTTGGCCCAATTATTTATGCAGAAACTCCATATTAACTAGTTTTTCTGCTGAGTTCTTCACAGTTGTCTTCATCCTTTCTTGCTTCTCTCTGGGTTCCATGGGCCATGGCTCTGGGGGAAGAGAGGCTGTGGATTTGCACTTGTGCTTGGGTGTGAGGTGCCTTGTGTCTGCTGAGGAATGACTGGCACCACCCTATGGCTGGCGTCCCCAGCTGGCGCCCACAGCTGACATCTGTGGTTGATGGACTTGTGGTCTATTTCTGCTTTGCTTGCTCACAGTATGGGGGCCCCTCCATGAAGACTTGCCTCATTCCCCACCCCACTCTTGCTGGTGAAGACCCTTTTGAGTCTCTGCCATATCTGCAACTTTTGGAGCCAGCTGACAACCTGGGAACTGAGGCTGCAGGTCACCTCAGCCTCCATCCCAGCAGTCTGTGGCAGGTCTATGGCTTCTCAGATTGGTATCCATACTGTGGGAGGACGGGGAAACTCAGGTGCACACATTTGTCTCTTTCTCAATCTGCATGTCCGACTCCACACTCTGAATTACAGGAGGCTCCTGTAATAGTTGTCTCCATCCAAACAAGGGGTGGGTCAAGAATCCCTGTGTCCTAACCTATCCACTGCCCTCCTCACGCCGTGGGGTTTGAAGACCCAGAGAGGAGATATTCAGCTGGCTGCATTCTTTCCCACCTCTCTGGGCTCTTCACTCCATCATTCCCTCTCCACAATCCCTTAGGTCTAGAAGAGGCAAACTTTTCTTTTATATTCCCTTCTTTTCTCCCTTTAATAAAACCATATAATGTATTCCAGTAGGACTAGTATTAATACATTACAAGGCACCAGAGTAATTTAGAAAATTATCACTTGATAATATTTGCCTTCAAGACCACTGTCTTGCTGTAAGTTTCTATTTTGAATTTCAAAACGCCAACAATAATTTTTCTTTATTTTTTCATTACTTTGCAACAACATTATTTTGTATTGATTAAGAAGCTGATCGTGGGAGAAGAAAAAAGAAATAATATTAAAAAGAAAAGAGAAATAATACTAACGTCATTCAAAAATATTCAAAATATTATGTTATCATACATCTTCTGAGAAAGAAATTGGACCACCAGTAAGGGGATAGTGGAAGGGAAGAGACGTCCTGCCTGGGCTCCGCCCTCAGTGAGTTGTGCCTCAGGATGGCTAATGCATCTGACTGGGGCTGGGGCTTCCAGGGTAGCAGCTCCTATTCCATTTCCTAGAAAGTGTCTGTCACTGTTTCTTCAGGCTGTAGGCTATGGGGGCCACCTTCTCATGGGATGCTGCCAAGATCCTGTGACTGAAAATGCAATCATTTTGATATTCTATCCATTCATCAAACATTTCTTGAGTACCCACTAGGTAATATACACTGATCCAAATGCTATATGGCACTGAAATGAAGAAGATGAGATAAAATACATCTGCCAGAAAATATTTTAGCTAAGAATTTGAGCAGCTCGAAGCAGTGAAAGTAGTAGATTTCAGTTGCCTCTCCATGGCTTTCTGAATACCAAGAGTTATTTAAGCTTCTTCATTTATTCGTTCATTCATCTTTCCTTTCAAGATATGGTTATTGATTATCCATTATATGCCAGGTGCTTTGCTAGGTTCTGGGGAAGCTGAGATGATTAAGATATATCTTCTAGTTCATAAGGAATATGGGCATTTTACTGGTAAGAGTAATGTAGTGTTACAGATGTTCCCTTTACCCTTTGTTGGTAGACTGTGCACAGGTTCATTAAACTACCTGCAGTGAGCACCAGGAAAGGCATGGTCAGTCGACTTTTGGTTGAAGGGGAAGGTGCTCAGGAAGGCTAAATGAAGAAGATGATGACTTAATTGAGACTTCCAATATTCACAGTGTATTTTTTTTTTCTGTTTGTTCTCATATAAGCAAGGAAAGATTTCTAGGCAGAGTGAAGAGCAAGAGCAAAGACCTGAAGGTGATCAGTGCATAAAGTGTTCAGGAAGCTACAAGCAGATGGAATGAGTATAGAAGGAACCAGGGGACAGAAAGAGGTGGAGACCAGCTCCTGATGCACATGCCAGACAGTGGGGACAGGGGCCATTTCTGGGTGGAAACTTTCCTGGTTCTTTTCACATCATACCTCTGATATGGTTTGGCTGTGTCCCCACCCAAATCTCAGCTTGAATTGTAGCTCCCAGAATTCCCACGTGTTGTGGGAGGTAATTGAATCCTGGGGGCCGGTCTTTCTTGTGCTATTCTCGTGATAGTGAATAAGTCTCACAAGATCTGATGGGTTTATTAGGTGTTTCCGCTTTTGCTTCCTCCTCATTTTTCTTTTGCCTTTGCCATGTAAGAAGTGCCTTTCGCCTCCTGCCATGATTCTGAGGCCTCCCCAGCCATGTGGAACTGTAAGTCCAGTTAAACTCCTTTTTGTTCCCAGTCTCGGGTGTGTCTTTGTCAGCAGCATAAAAATGAACTAATACAGTAAATTGGTACCAGTAAGTGGGTCATTGCTGAAAAGATGCCCGAAAATGTGGAGGCAACTTTGGAAGTGGGTAACAGGGAGAGGTTGAAACAGTTTGTAGGGCTCAGAAAAAGAGAAAAATGTGGGAAAGTGTTTGTTTGTTTGCTTTTAATGGAGTCTCACTCTGTCACCCAGGCTGGAGTGCAGTGGCACCATCTCAGCTCACTGCAACCTCTGCCTCCTGGGTTCAAGCAGTTCTCCTGCCTTAGTCTCCCTAGTAGCTGGGATTACAGGCATGCACCACCACGCCCAGCTAATTTTTTTGTATTTTTAGTAGAGACGGGGTTTCACCATATTGATCAGGCTGGCTGCGAACTCCTGACCTTGTGATCCACTCGCCTCAGCCTCACAAAGTGCTGGGATTACAGGCATGAGCCACTGCGCCCGCCCAAATGTGGGAAAGTTTTGAACCTCCTGGAGACTTGTTGAATGGCTTTGACCAAAATGCTGGTAATGATATGTACTATGAAATCCAGGATGAGGTGGTCTCAGATGGAGATGAAGAACTTGCTGGGAACTGGAGAAAAGGTGACTCTTGTTAAGTTTTAGCAAAGAGACTGGTGGCATTTTGCCCTGCCCTAGAGATTTGTGGAACTTTGAACTTGAGAGAGATGACTTAGGGTATCTGGTGGAAGAAATTTCTAAGCAGTGAAGCATTCAAAAGGTGACTTGGGTGCTGTTAAAAGCATTCTATTTTAAAAGGGAAACAGAGCATAAAAGTTCAGAAACTTTGCAGCCTGATGATACAGTAGAAAAGAAAATCCCGTTTTTGAGGAGAAATTCAAGCCGGCTGCAGAAATTTGCATAAATAACAAGGAGCCTAATGTTAATCCTTAAGACCATGGGGAAAATGTCTCCAGACCATGTCAGAGACCTTCACGGCAGCCTCTGTCATCACAGGTCCAGAGGCCCAGGAGGAAAAAGTGGTTTTTTGGGCCGGGTCCAGGGTCCCAGTGCTGTGTGCAACCTAAGGACGGGACTTGGTGCCCTATGTTCCAGACGCTCCAGCCATGGCGGAAAGCCACAGCTCAGGCTGTGGCTTCAGAGGATGGAAGCCCCAAGCCTTGGCAGCTTCCACATGGTATTGAGTCTGCGGGTGCACAGAAGTCAAGAATTGAGGTTTGGGAACCTCCGCCTAGATTTCAGAAGATGTATAGAAACACCTGGATGCCCAGGCAGAAGTTTGCTGCAGGGGTGGAGAGTTCATGGGCAGTACAGAAAGGAAATGTGGGGTTGGAGCCCCCACATAGAGTCCCTGCTAGGGCACTGCCTAGTGGAGCTGTGAGAAGAGGGCTATCATCCTCCAGACTCCAGAATGGTAGATCCACCAATAGCTTGCACTGTGTGCCTGGAAAAGCCACAGACACTCAATGCCAGTCTGTGAAAGCAGCCAGGAGGAAGGCTGTAACCTGCAAAGCCACAGGTGAGGAGCTGCCCAAGACCATGGGAACCCACTTTTTGCATCAGTATAACCTGGATGTGAGACCTAGAGTCAAAGGAGTTCATTTTGGGAGTTTAAGATTTGACTGCCCTGCTGGATTTCAGGTTTGCATGGGCCCTGTAACCCCTTTGTTTTGGCCAATTTCTCCCATTTGGAATGGCTGTATTTACCCAATGCCTGTAACCCCATTGTATCTAGGCAGTAATTAGCTTGCTTTTGATTTTACAGGCTCATAGGCGGAAGGGACTTGACTTACCTCAGATGAGACTTTGGACTGTGGACTTTTGGGTTAATGCTGAAATGAGTTAAGACTTTGGGGGACTATGCCGGGCGCGGTGGCTCAAGCCTGTAATCCCAGCACTTTGGGAGGCCGAGACGGGCAGATTACGAGGTCAGGAGATCGAGACCATCCTGGCTAACACGGTGAAACCCCGTCTCTACTAAAAAAAAAAAACAAAAAACTAGCCGGGCAAGGTGGCAGGCGTCTGTGGTCCCAGCTACTCGGGAGGCTGAGGCAGGAGAATGGCATAAACATGGGAGGCGGAGCTTGCACTGAGCTGTGATCCGGCCACTGCACTCCAGCCTGGGGGACAGAGAGAGACTCCGTCTCAGAAAAAAAAAAAAAAAAAAAAAAAAAAAGACTTTAGGGGACTGTTGGGAAGGCATGATTGGCTTTGAAATGTGAGGACATGACATTTGGAGGGGCCAAAGCTGGAATGATATGGTTTGGCTGTGTCCTCACCCAAATCTCAACTTGAATTGTAGCTCCCAGAATTCTCACATGTTGTGGGAGGGACTGCGGGGGAGGTAACTGAATCATGGGGGCCAGTCTTTCCTATGCCAGCCTCCTGATAGTGAATAAGTCTCATGAGATCTGATGGGTTTATCAGGGGTTTCCACTTTTGCTTCTTTCTCACTTTTTCTCTTGTTGCCGCCATGTAAGAAGTGCCTTTTGCCTCCTGCCATGATTCTGAGGCCTCCCCAGCCATGTGGAACTGAAGTCCAATTAAACCTCTTTCTGTTCCCAGTTTCAGGTATGTCTTTGTCAGCAATGTAAAAATGAACTGATACAACTGCAGAGAAAACCATTAGCTTATGAAGTCAATCACTACCCAGCACTTCAAAGGAAGGCCACATGCAAAGGGCTGGAGAGAAGGGAGAACTGGTACTCTTGTTGTGGACAATCTGGTCTCATAATTTGGAAAAATCTGCCAGTGGCTCCTGCTCCTTTTGTTACATCCCTAATTCCATATCCCCAATACCCAGAAATGTCAACAAAACCATCTCCCTGGAGTGATAGGCAACAGTTTCCAGTACTATGGAAATTTCCCCAATCATTTAAAATATCAACTTGAATCATATGACTTTTTAAAAATTCACCCAATTTTGATCTTCATTTTAAATTTCTTTCATTTTGATCCTCATAAGCTGCTAGGGCCAGCACATAGTGGGTCCTCTGCACTGCTTATTTCCTTCATGACCACTAAATGAGATAAATGAAGCAACTAATAATTTGCCTGTTTTTACAGATATAAGATGCAAAAGCAGAGGGCAAGGAAGAACTAGTTACAGAAGAGAAATAGCTAATGATTATCAAGCACTTGTGTGTGCCAGGCAATATTCTTATCAGTTATGTGAATTAACTCTTCAAATCCTCAAGATAATTTTGTGAGATGGGTACTATTGTTATTATACCTATTTTACAGATGAGGAAACTGAGTCACAGAAAGTTTAAGTGACTCTTGAAAGGTTAGGTAGTGACAAGGTAGGCATTCAAATGTAGGCAGCCTGCTCAAGTCCACACCCTTTTATTTATTTATTTATTTATTTATTTATTTATTTATTTGAGATGGAGTCTTGCTCTGTCGCCCAGGCTAGAGTGCAGTGGCAGGATCTCGGCTTACTGCAACCTCCTTCTCCCGGGTTCAAGCCGTTCTTCTGCCTCAGCCTCCCAAGTAGCTGGGATTACAGGCGCCCACCACCGCACCTGGCTAATTTTTGTATTTTTTAGTGGAGATGGGGTTTCACCATGTTGGCCAGGCTAGTCTTTAACTCCTGACCTCATGATCCACCCGCCTCGGCCTCCCAGAGTGCTGGGATTACAGGAGTGAGCCACCCCACTTGGCCTGGAGTCCACCCTCTTGTAGGCCACTTAGGCCAGGGGTATGTCCATGAGCAGAGAGCTCGGCAGTCACAAGGAATAAAAATTGTTATCTATCTATCTATCTATCTATCTATCTATCTATCTATCTATCTATGTATCTATCATCTATCTGTCTTAAGTCTGGGACAAAATGATTTACCCAAGTCATCAAAAATATTATGAACAAAGAGGGAATTAAAGTTAACATTTGTTAAGTGACTTCCATGAACTGAGGCCTATGCTAGTTGCTTTAGCGCAGGGGTCCCCAACCCCCAGGCCATGGATTGGTACTGGTAGGTGGCCTGTTAGGAATCACGCCACACAGCAGGAGGTGAGGGGTCAGTGAGCAAGCATTACAGCCTGAGCTCCACCTCTAGTCAGATCAATGGGGGCATTAGATTCTCACAGGAGTGGGAACCCTACTCTGAACTGTGCATGCGAGGGATCTAGGTTGCGCACTTCTTATAAGAATCTACCTAATGCCTGAAGATCTGAAGTGGAAGAGTTTCATCCCAAAACCATCCTCCTGCTCCCTGCCACACCCCACCCATGGAAAAATTGTCTTCCATGAAACCGGTCCCTGGTGCCAAAAAGGTTGGGGACCACTGCTTTAGAGTGGTTGCCACACTGAATGCTCACAACAGCCTGAGTCTGCATGAAATGGTGAGGTCGCGGCCAAGAGGGTGGCTGGGAGTGCTGGCTTGGACGTCCTCCCCAAGTGTCACTCTACAGTGTGCCCACTGCATGCTACCTGCACACAGTGTGGAGTGCAGAGAGATGCCAAATATCCCACATAGCCCCTATTAGATTTTAGGTAAACAATGGGGAGTACGAATGAAAAAGGAAGATTCCTTCTGCAATAATTTTAGTTTATGATGGATGGGATCCAACCAGATGCCAAGTCCTAGCTTTGTATTTCTTTATTTTTGTGGGGTTGATTAGCCCACAGGCAGCCTGCCAGGTCCCTGTCCTTTTCCAGCTCAACTTGCTTCAGAGGAAATGCCACACATGGAAGAAACGTTCGGGAATTGACAATTTGGTTACATATGCCTGGGGGACAATATAAAGTAACCACAGAACGATGTGGAGCTCTGTGGCTCCCGTCCTGCCTCACTCTGGCTATGGCTGTCCTGGTGAGCTGAGAAAGGCAGAAGTGGTTTTTGCAGTTAATTTTTACGGAGCCCAGACACACTTAAATATCTGTTTACATCTCTCACTCAAACGTAACCTATGTCTGCACAAAGCAAGCAGGAATAATTTGATGCCTACTCTCTTAGGTCTCATTATTCAAAACAGACAGAAATAGTGGAGTGTCACCCACAAACCAGAATCAATGCTTAGTAGTCTCTGGGATCTCAGGCATATCGCCTAATGTGCCCCTCAGTTTCCCTCTTTTTGTGGGAAGCAAATCAGATCAACCCTGCGGAACTTTGAGAAATTCTTGATTCTAGGTAAATAAGAGGAGGCATGAGAGTTGAGTCTTTAGGAACGCTAGGGAATCAGATCTATCTGAATTCCAGTGTTTCATTTGCAAATCACTTATAATCACCAAGCCACTGATTCCTCATCTATAGTATGGACATGATAATAGTGTTCACCTGTGAGGGGCATTGTCAAGTTCAAACGAGATAATGCATTAAAAATGCTAAGCCCAATGCCATTCTAGAAATAAGGAATCAGTAATCATTTACTTTTTTGATTAAATAAGTCATGTTTATTCTCTGTATCAGCGAAGAACTCTTGCTTAAGTAGGAAGCACCGTAGAAGAGAAGCAAGCCAGATTATTAGAATGCATTAAACAGAACATTTGGCATTAATAAACACACACACACAAATCTAAAAACAAAACAAAACATTTTCATTGATATTTGAAATGGTCATCATATTAAGAAAAAGACGTCCTAAAACTAGGTGATTTCCCAGACAAAATATATAACTGAGCATGATAATCAAGAAAATAAAAACACGGTTTTGATGTATAGCTGAGGAATTCTGCACAGAGATAGGGAGTGAAGAAAGGGCTATTGAGAGCTGAAGGGATTGAAAAGCACAGGATGCTGAAGAAAGTCCACAAGTTGGTTGAAAGCTTTTGGCTTGGGTTTGGTTTATCTACCAGCCCTGAGCAAGTGTCTTCTGTTTTCAGATCAAAAGCACTTACTGGAAATGTATCATGTGCCCCAATAAATGCCTTCAAGAATTCATTAAATTTGCACACAATTAACTCAACTATGAGGAATGCTGTGATAAATTCTTTAACGAAGACCCAGCAAGATCACCCTTGGAGCATAACGGAGGGGGTGGAATTGGGTACTGGCAAGGACAGAAAAAGATGACAGACAGATCTCTGACCTCCGGGGACTTACAGTCTGGCTAGAGAGATAAGACAAAAGGGTTAGGAAAGGACTAACAACTTGAAGACTAGTTGTGACTAAAAGGGGCCAAGTTGTCCCCGAGAACATATTTTTGCATGCAATTTTGTGTTGACTAAAAATGCTATTTCATTCACCAAATGCGCAATGGTAACTATGTGACGTGATGGATATGTTAATTAGCTTGATCGTAGTAATAATTTCATAATGTCTATGTTTATCAAAACATCACATTGAACACTGTAAATACATACAATTTTATTTGTCAATTATACCTCAATAAAGCTGGGAAAAACTAGATACAGAAAGATTTTATTCTTAAAAAATATTAAAAAGCTATTTCATGCATGAGTTATTGGATCAGAAGAAAATATCATTTTGCATACCCATTCTTCCCAAAACACCAGAAAACCTATGTCCTCTACTTGAGGAAATATTTTATTTAGCAAATAGGTATTGAGAACCCACTATGTGTATTTCAGCTTAATATTACAGACCTGTCTTTTTTTTTGTTTTTTTTTTTAAGTCCAATCAGGACAGAACTAACCTACATGTTGAAGTGGTAGGTCTCTGTGTGAAGGGGCTGTTGTCTCTGGTTCCAGACATGGCCTGGGCAGTGAGGCTGTGTGACAGCGAGTGTGTGCTTCCACTCACTTATTCTGTGACTGAGCAATTCACTTAATCTCTCTGGGCCTCAGTTTCATCTTCAGCAAAGTACGCATAGTAATGGAACCTGCTTTGTAAAATTGCCATGAGGATTACATAAGGCATTGGATGTAAAGTTTTTAATAGTGCTTGGCAGATAGAAAGTACTCAATAAATGAAGGAATAATATTATGATTGCAGCCTAAGTAATACTATTATAATGTTCATAATCCTTTTCTATATACACAAAACATTGATAAATTTTATCCTATCTCAGAACCAGTGGAACTGAGGCAGCTTGAAATACGCCTTCTCTTTGTCATCCACTTGACCTGACTAGTCTCGATTGGTTCTTTGGGAGCCTTTCAAGACCCCTTTGAAACCAGGGTGAGCGGCTCTTCTGTGTGTCCCGGGGGTACCGTATACATAGTCTTGCCGTAGCAATGTGGCTTTTAGAATGTGTTATAGATGTGATTTTCTATTCATTTGTCTGTTTCTGCCTCACTACCAACATTACTGCCCACAAAGGCCAAGGGCTGCATCTTGTTTTTGTTATTTCTCCAGGACCTAATGTGATGCCTGACATAATATTAAATACGTATATGTTTCAAGGAAGGAAGGAAGCAAAGAAAGGAGGGAGGGAGAGAGGGAGGGAGGAAGGAAAGAAGGAAGGAAGGAAGGAAGGAAGGAAGGAAGGAAGGAAGGAAGGAA